>NC_055978.1:25506765-25681765 GCF_018492685.1 Alosa sapidissima | reverse complement strand
TGGGGGTGGGGTGGAGGGCAGGAAGAGGCGGGAGGTGGGGGTGGCTTCAGAGCAGACCTCGAGAGCAGAATTCAATTCCTGCCCTTAAGCTGTCAAATGTTTTTACGCCTCCCATCTTTCCATTGTAAAAATTCTGATATTCTTTTCAAGGCTGGGAAATGGTAGATTGCCTCATGCCAAGTTTTTATAACTTGTAAATTGTATTTGATTTTTATTAAAGAATGTTGTGTAAGATTTATAGGGAAGACACACCAACCGAAAAGGCCATATGATCTCCATTAAAATTACACTGTAACAAGCTGTGATGCCTATCTCTCTGTCTAGAATTCAGGTATTAGTTATCCAAACGGGGATGTGGTTGGCCATTAAGGTAATGGAATATACTTTAAACAACGACCACGTCCAATGGTAAGATGTTCAATTCCCTCAAGGTTAGTTTACAGGATGACAAATGGGGCTTGCATATTTTGAACAAGCTAATTTGGAGCAAACAATCCTTTCACTTCATTTGTTAAACTGATGATAACACGGTAAACATCTAAACATGTCTAAGCATTGATATATGCTGGTCAGTGATCACTTGCAATACCCGTGAAAGTAAACACTCTTTCAATGCTGTCTGCTCACCTACCAGCTCAATGCTATGGGTCACAGTTGATGATGCTATACTAATGCAGAACCTAATATAACCTCATGGAAAGCGTTAAAAGTAGAGAACTAACTACACCATTTTGTAATGCTCCATGAAGCAGGTTCATCACTATGTTTTAAAGGCTTGCCTACGGCTGAATCTAGTCTGCAGTAATTATTGTGTGATAATACAAATGAAAATCAATATGTTAAATGATTGTCTCTGCAAGAGGGTGTCATTGTATAATTTTATAATTCTGCATATGCAGGGACATTTCAGATTCAGCCATTATCACAGAGAGCCGGCCATTATCACAGAACAGAACTTCAAAGGATGGCCCCTGGAGAACCAAGGACAGGCTAAAGATCATTAGGACCAAATAGTTGGCAGTTTAACAATACCAATTGTTAGAAGGAATGCCCTGCTATACAGATACACAGTCTGCTATTCAGAGATAACATACCTTAAATGCCTAAATTGACATATCAGAATAAATCATGTGATAATTGTCAATAGCTTGTGTTTCCATGGCGCACTTATCCTACAAAATATAACCCAATATAACCCAGAGACAGCATTGCATCTGAGAAATCACTCCAAAGGTCTAAGTAACTAAGTAAGTAATTAAAAAAGAAAGGGAACAAACTAAATGAATAAAACAAAACTTGACTAAGATAAACAACCTCAAATATCAGTCAAAGCCACACACAGCAACATCATGCCTAATAAGGAACTACTTTCAGTGTTATCAACCAGTTTTTACTCACTCAAATGACTTTATTTTGTTATTCATTATACTTAATTACTTCATTTTAATAATTCTGAGTAACATATTTCAAATCATTTAAGCTTATATTTACATTTATTCATTAAGCAGATGCTTTCATCCAAAGCGACTTCCAAAAGGAGGAATGAGGAGTTTAATGTCTGTAATAAAGTAGTGATGAGCAGTGCTAAAGCCCACTGCACGTACCCTCCCCCATATCTTTCCATTTAAACCCATTAACTGCTATCTAGTTACCTGATCAGCCACTTAAAAACACTTAAGATGGCATGTGTCTAATCAAGTGACTTGAAATTGAAATGCTACTGTAATTAATAACGGCAGTTTCATGGTAATAGCACGCCCATAACCTGTGCACATCCCAGTGTTAGTGTGAGCATATCCCATTTCGTTCACTACATATGCAGTGTTTTCCAAAAACAACACACACACGCACGCACACACACACGCACGCACGCACGCACGCACGCACGCACACACACACACACACACACACACACACACACACACGCACACACACGCACACACACGCACACACACACAGTCAGTAGTGAGCAAATGTCTTCCGTGACATTGTCTGCCAACTCAGGCAAAAACTCCAGTCCCACTAGAGGCTTTCGCATCTGTCCTGACAACTCCATTACCACACACACACACACACACAGAGAGAGCGAGAGCGAGCGAGCATCAAGAGAGAGAAGGTCACAAGCATGTGTAATCACACATATGAATGATCTCACACACACACGGAGACCTCAGTCTTGAGCACTGAGAATTGTGTAAAATACAGAATTCATTTTTACTGAAAATGAGTGAGTTCCCTGCCAAATACAGGAACCCAATCTTCCAAGCTGTGAGTTCCTTGTGTTTCTCCCAACTGAAACACAAATGCTTTCATCTATTTGTTAAGTCATCCCAGTTGGCCAATCAAAGTGGAATCAGCGTGAAACAGATGAGGAATTAGTGCAACTGAGATGTTGAATGCACATAACAAAAAAAGGCAGACTGTGATTGCACATTCATTCAGGGATGCATTTTACTTTATTTTGCAAGCTAATATTCCTGTGTTATGTTATTCCTGTGAATTTCTGAATACATTTATTGAGGATCGTTTGATGTGTGTGGGCTTATTCATTACACCAGTAATACATTCACTGTTAGTGAATCTGAGTCTGGCTCATGCATGTAGGATGCTGTACCGTCCAAATTTCACTTTCAAGACAGACAGTGGTTTATGAGGCACTTTGCCAACAACACTGCAGTGAGCATAACAATAGCCTATGCCGTGTGGAAGAAACCTCTGCTTTCTCTGCAGGGAACCTGGTACTAGACAGCAAGTGGGCTTTGCTGTGAACCCTATCACTTGATAACAGAGTGAGCAAAAAAAGCAGCTATGAATTCCAGCAGGAGAGAGCAAGGGAGAGAATTTGAAGAGGAAGTAAGAGTTGTTTCTGGCACACTTTGGTTCCTTAGGGGGTTACCTCAGCAACAGGAGGGAGGACCCAAGATTATGAAGCAAAAACATAAGTGAGAATGAAAGCAGGAGAGAGAGAGAGAGAAATCCGCTGATGGATGGTTCTAGAAATACTTCATGTAGTGTGGAGTTTCCCCCAGCAACAGTGAGCGGATGCATGAGAGAGCGCAGAGGACACACTGCTAGCCTTTAATCAGAAAATGTGGACAGCACTGTCACCCCATGCTTTTCATGCAGTAATCTCTCTTCATTAGCGCTTTAACATAGCATTTAGCACACACTGTCAGGGTCCAGATTGGTTTAGCATCTTTGCTGTCTGCAATGCATTTAAATGTCTTCACATACACAGCTTTTGACACTCCCTATGTACAACCGTTGAGCAAGTTTATCTGCCAAAAGAGGGAATGAGTCTCCTCCTGGGCTTACGTCGGGCCGGACTCACTGAGAGGCAGCTGATGCCGTAAATTGCATTGCGGAGGGTGCTGTTACAATATGACACGAGGGGTTAGTTCCCCCAGTGCGCTGTGAGGTGGACACATTTCAGGTTTGCCATGCAGTGGCGAGGGACAAGCTCACTCTGATCTCACATTTATATTTCTGAAACGGCTGAAAAATGAACTGCCACTGGGCAGCCCCACCGTGGTGCCTCTGGGAAATTAAGATGGATTGTAGGTGTGGATGAGAGGGAGAGAGAGGCTCCTGACAGGGAATAATGGCTGGGATGAGGATTACTTCCCAGGGTGGGGATGTTTTCATGGAGTCTAAGTGTGACAATATTCTTACACACAAAACAATACTGCTTATAGTGTTGTTTGCATTCTCATAAATAAATATAATGTTTATGCATGATAGAAGCTAAAACTGAGAGAGAGAGAGAGAGAGAGAGAGAAACTGAGATACAGATAGCAAAAAATGTCCCTGATATTACTGATGCAAAGATCAAAGTAGGTGAAAGATAATTTGAGGATTAAATTACTATGTGTGCATTTACATAATGCAGGTAATATATGATGGTTTGGGGGAAGTGGTGACCTAAAGTCATTAGAAATTAGGTAACTCTATTCCCTTGTTACTGCCAGTGTGGTATCCACAGGTCTGCACTTGTCCACAGCCCACAGGCAAAACGGCAGGTCTCTAACAAAATATCAGATGCCCCGAGGCAAAGGCGGGCAGGTTATACCAGACTGCTCTCATGGGAAAGACATTTACTAATGCTAGGACACAACCACTTCACTAGGCGTGTAATTACTGAACGTTTACAAAGTCACCTTAAAGAGACTAGTGGAAGAGTGTTCTTACAACAGGAGCCTTTTTCAAAAGTCAGTCATATACTCAAGCACAGCACAAGTGTTTAGTAACAATATCCATCACCACATCCACACCAATAGCAGACACACACACTTGACCCTTACTCGGGCTGTGGACTGGCTGAAACATTTTTTTTTATCGAGTTGTAGACTTTAGCAATCTTCAGAGACAGCCCTAAGGGCCTGGGACAGGGAGTGTCGGCCATGTTCGGTCAATCATAACCCAACTCGCTGTGCAGGAGAGGGGGAAGAACAGTGCTGCTGCTCTAGGCTGACGGGCACCTCGTCCTCTCTGTGCTAACGTGGCTTGAATCCTCGTTGATTGCTAAATTGCTAAGTGATGCGTTGGTTTAGACCTCTGGCCTCCACCTTGATGCTCGTAATTGAAATTTGTTTGTTTTGCTCGTGCGTCTGCTGGGCGAACGACACCCGTTCAATTTGCTCATCGTTGCTCCTCTTCCCCTCTCTTCCCTCCGGAGATTGTGAGCAAAACAGTAATTAGCATGCCGTCCAAAAATAGGAGCGGGAAGGTCCTTTGAAAACTGTTAATTAAAACTCATCGAGAGCAAAGGCGGGGGAGGGCAGTAGAAGCCAAAGGGCTCTGGCCCTCAGCAAATGTCTCAAATCAAACACGGGGACAAGACGTGAACCTCGTCTCCCAACTAATGAAAGGTTGATTAATACATCCGAGCCACCGCCAGAAGATCAGATGTCCAAAAGAACATGCTTGACCTTCAGGTAGAAAATACATTTAGCCATGTAAACAAACAGCACCTGTTCCTTGAATAATGCAACTCAAAAAGTCTTCAAGCTCTTCCTGGTGTCCTTTGGGAAATGGACACTGAGAGTCAAGACTGCAGATGGCTCTGTATGTTCAGGTCTAGCTGAGATGAATCACACTGACTAAATCTTTATCAAGAAGACATAAGTACATTGCCTGGACTATTTCACTGCCTGAGTCATGAAAAAACTGGCCAACAAAGGGAGAGTGCAATGCTTTTTAGCTCCCACATTTTTCTTATTACCGTAAATGCAGTATTTTATTGGTCATTGGAGCTGGACTAATTCGACCGAAACTTTCAAGGAAGACTCAAAAATCCAATAGAAGTGAAGGCAACCATTTTGTGTAGAATCAAATATTCTTCCCAGTGCCCACAAATGACAGCCCTTAGGGCACTGAATGGCCACGACTGAAGCAAAACAGAAGAGAAAGACAAGACCACTCGCACTGGAAACAGCAGCCACTTGGGTTATAGATATTCATAGCCCCCCAGCCTCGACTGTGTGTCTGTCTGCTGGCATGACTGCTGTGGGTGTTTCTGGAATCTTCCCTGGTGCACAGTGGCAAACCTTGAGAAACAGTAGTGCAGTCACCTGTTATATGCAGCTGGGGACTTGAAAGATGGAAGCAAGTAGGACAGCAGGAGGGGGAGGTAGAGTGAGAAGAGCCGGCACCACGGTGTTACAACAGACCTTGACAAAAATGGAGGGCAGTTCCTCCCGCTCTTTTGGAGACTCTTTTCTGGTTTCATCTTGGAGTCGATAACCTCATCCATGGCAACAAATTGAATGGTGGTTTGAAAAGATGTAAAAGAACAAAATTGAATCCGCACACTGAGTGTCTCAGTGTGAGGTTTCAATTTTGTTATTTTATGTTCTAAACTTTTGGAATTTCAGCACCTGCCAGTTTTTGGATGTGCGTGCCTCCTCACTTAGGGTTTGAAAAGATGTCCCTATGCACCTCAACACCTTCTGCCTTCTCTGAAACAGTTATTTTCAATTTGTAAAGCTTCAAAGCTTTTGTGACATTCATGACCACTTGAAATTCTAACTGAAAAGATGGAAAAGAAGGTCCCTGCACAAATATTCATATGAATCTTGACATAATCCTGTGTCTAGATGTCATAAACTGTGGAAAAGATGTTTTGCAGAAGAGTTTTGTGAAGAGTCTGACTGAATAATACTTCTCCAAAAAAGCAAAACAATTATCGGTAAATATGTGTTGAAATTAAAAGTACATTTATTTTAGTATTTCAGCTAGCTTTGTACTTTTTCAAAGTATCAGTATGGCAACTGAGCTGAGCTTCAAATTGCAGCAATCCCTGAAGTATGGGGAAGTGTGTTTCTCTTGAAACAAAATTGGATTTCCAGTGGAAATCCTGGTGGAAAAGCTCTCTACTGATCAATGTACCCTTTTTTAGGGCATGTAGAAATGGAAATCTCATGCTTTCAGACACCACTCCAAATTCTTTACAGACAAATCGCTGGAAACTAACTAAAAGAAAAACCTGTAGCCTTTAATCTCTTCCTCTTGGACATGGGACATAGACCAGATCAAGCCAAATAATCATGTAATGTCTGAAACACTAAGTTCACAATATTAAATTTTCAACATAGAGGGACATGAGTGTGGCGGCTAACACCAACTCATCATGATCTCATCCTAGGCACGTGGAAAGACACAGCACTTGGATTCACCTTCTCTAATTTGGGCAGAGTGCATCAGAGGGATCGCTGTGGGTCCCCACAAGCAGCAAAGTAACAAGGGACATCGTCTGTGTCTGAACCACACAAGACAAACAACGGGAAGCAAAAACAAAGGAAAGCAGTTCTGCAGACACTCACAAATATAATTAGGTTGATGTTGTGCCAGTTTTCTTGTCACAGCTCAGAGTATTAAACTACTTCTTGCCAAGCAGTCCATGTGGAGGATAAACTGACAGGCAGGAATATAGGTCCAGGAGAAGACTTAATGTGGACCAGAAGACTTAATGGAGTAGAACGTCCCCATATCCTCACTGCAGAGCTAAACAAACACAAGCATGCATGCACTGATACCCTCATACATCTAGCTGCACACACACAACTTCTTAAGCATCAGGTGACATACTGATAATGACAGCCATAAATTATGCGTACACACACACACACAGAATAATGTACTAGTACGCCTACAGTACAAGTATGACACAACTGGTGTCAAAGAGCAGAGATTGAGATTGTGATGAGCGTTATACACACATGTGAACAGAACACACACACACACGGGCATGAACATATTGTGTAAGTCAACAGAACACACACACTAGCATGAACATATTATGTAGGTCTACACTGTGCAAGACCGTAGGCTACTCAGAAAAAGAGTCACCTCGCAAAGACACGGTCCTGGCGAAACATAAATGTCAGTGGAACTGAAGGCATGCTCTGAAATAGAAATGTTAAACAAGAAATTTTGGATACCTCTTTGATATGATGTGGTTGTTCAAATAACACCTGTGACCATGTTACATTCACATACACCACATCCTATTATGCTTAAATTCTCTCTACGAGACCATGTTCATTTGAAACATAGCTGAATTGAAGCTTGGGTGTGACTTGATTGGTAAAAGGTTACTATGGCGTAGGGCTTTGACTCCGAACTTCGTTATTCAAATATAATTCGATTATTTTAAAAATTAAAGATATTCGAACGAATTTTAGGGATCTCTTAATATTCGAACCTGTAGCCTATGGAAATAATTTTTTGTAAATGTATTTGGTTGTAAACGTTGTTTTCAATAGCAAGGCTATTATTGGTCATCTGGGCTCCTGTAGGTGACGTTAGCATCCTTGCTGGTTCGCGCTTAGTGAGCTCCCACATAGACATAATAGACAATTTATCGACACCCATCTCGGCATAATAGACACCCAATAGACACCCATCTCGGCTTGTCCCCTGCACTCCAAAATCTGGCGCTAGTTAGCCGATGCTACCAACAGCTTTTTCAATAGTAGTGCTTCGGCATCGGGCTAGCCATGCAAATAAATCACTGTTTTACACCCATTTACGAGGCTCAGTGTATCTCCACACTTCATTGGTAGACTTCCGAGGGCCCTGACATTTAAAACAAGATATTGAAAACTTTGAAAAAGCACTGGTAGTTTACTTACAAGACGATTTATACAGACAGTATCTTCACGAAGTTTAGCGTTTGCAGCCATCTTGAATTTAGTCACGATAAGTCGAGCAACGAGTAAGAATGAACAGGTATGATAAGGGATCAGATTCCAAAAATAATTCAGTGGAAATGCATGGATTCCAGTTTCTTCCAGTAGCTATTGAAAAAGCTGTTGGTAGCATCGGCTAACTAGCGCCAGATTTTGGAGTGCAGGGGACAAGCCGAGATGGGCTATGAGACATACGTTCACACTCAGTATCATGTTTCAATACACTTTAGGTCAATATCACACCGGAATTCACCTTTAAGTTTCAAATGAATACTTTTTCTCCTTGGGACAGGCCCGTTTGAGTCTTGGAAAATACTTTTCCATTTGCATCGGGATTGAGATGATTAGAACTTAGCAGTCAATTTGAATGCAACAGTTTTGAACAAATTCGTCCAGCGTGCTAATGATGCTAACCGGATTTAACAGCAATTTAGCCAGTCATCTTCCACGATTAATGTTTGGATTACATGTGCATGCTGAGGAGGGATGCGCCTGTTGAGAGGGAGAGAGAGAGAGTGCACGGGGCAAGGAGAGTCTGTGTTGAGGTAGGCCTACTTCTATCGCCTAATCTGGTAGAGTTTGACATACTACAATGCAATATATATAGCCTATTTATTTATGGACAACGTAAGGCAGGAGGTGTGTGTTGCTTTTAATTATGAATGTTCTATCAAACTTATTTTTTATTGATATCGATTAGATGTCTATTGCGATACATATCGCTATCGTTTTATCGCCCAGCCCTGTGCTCAATAATTAACAATTTTAACACACGCATAAATACTCAGCCTTTAGTGCACGTAGTCTATTGACATTGACTGATACACTGCCCTCTGGTGGACAGAACATATAGAACTTAAGTTTGATACCAATATCGGTCTTACTGAAGACATTTAATGGTTAAAATATTATTAACACATATTCGAATTTTAATATTAATAAACAAACGAACTTCGAATATGATTTTTGGGCAAAAGTCAAAGCCCTACTCTGGCGAGATATTGCATAATGACTGTTAAATCATAAATCATAATCTGATCATTATTTCACTGGTAATACAGTTTATTATAACAATAATCAATAATTGTTTAAAATCAAGCCCCCACCCCCCCACTCTCTCTCCCTTTCTGTCTCTATCTTTCTTTATCCGCCCTGCCCCCACCCCCTTGCAGAAAGGGCAAATGGTGTTGTTTGCAAAAGATTACCTTGTTTTCTCCATAATACCAGGTCAAGATGGCTCACAATCATCTTAGGGTTTCATAACGATGTTGGTGCAAGAGACAGGCTTTGTGCCAGCACCAGTCCTTGCTAAAATCGCAACCCCTTTGTCCCTTTATCACCACTGTAACTGCATACTGACAGTGAATGACACTATTTGTATGTATGGCAGTATACATAGGCTAACATACATAACATTATGGCTTGAAGGAGATATGGTCCATCTAAGGGTCAGCAGGGTACCTAATAACATCACGGATATGACAGGGTTCAACTGAAGAGCATGGCAGCCAGACAGCAGCAAATTGGTGTTCTTGTTAAATTGCCTGTGAGCTTATTGACATGATTTCAAGTGTTTTGGGAGAATTACTTGAGCTGTGTGCTCTGGTGAGGAGGACACAAGTGGTGGTGACTAATCTTACATGCCCTGTGTGTGCGAAAGATTACCCAGCAACACGGAAGCCTTCCATACACCAAACACACATGCCTATTGGCTAACTTCAAGGGATGACAGAAATAAGACGTCACATTCTAAAACTGAACTACAGCAATAAATCTCATCTTACAGAAAAACAAAACAAAAAATCATATATCACGAAAATTGATATGATGGGATTAACCCTGTCAATGTGTTCACATCCTTCAGGCAAATATAAACTTGCTTCTATTCCAAGTTGATCAGAGTTCAATGCCGCAGTATGTTATACATAACACGGTTTATCCTGTGTAACAAGACAGTACTTCAATCTCCTAAGCAACAAGACAACAGACATCTATTTCCATTTTAAATCATAAGGAACATTGATATTCAATTCACCACCACATGTCTTTGGCTGGTGATGAGAGTGATGAGAGACTTTTTGGACTAATCAGCTGACCTCTCTTTGCCCCTGACCATCTATCTCCTGTCAGAGTTTACTGTAGGTACTGCACTGACTCATCCATGCCTACCCTCCTCCTGGTATGGCCACCTGTTCCATAAGCACTAGCGCCATGTTGTGCCATGCTTGTAGAAGTGTGTTGACTCAGTAAACAAAAGGATTTATCTTTCAGGGTTTCAGATACCCTGCCAGGGTTTCAGACATCATGGATACTGTGGTAGGATCTTATGAGGGGATCTTGTTTTACTGAGGCCTTACTGTATGGGAGATTACAGGCACCCTATAAAAGAACAGTGGCGGATATTCAATACAGTGATGGCAGCTATAGTGGCTGCAAAACGCCCTTCATTGAAAATCATGTTATCTAGCAAGGCTATTGATCGACAAATAAAAGCCTGGAATGGAATGGAATATATTTCTATACGAATGTCCATGGTGATGAGGGAAATGAAAAGGCTGAAGCACAACTGGTTTTAAACCAGGAGTCTCAAACCTCGCTCTCTCACAAGGAATCTCTTGTCTTACCTTGCCATGCAACAACACTATCTGTCTGTCATTCATTCAGTCTCCATGAACATGTGAGCAATTTACTCCCATCACTTCTGCACTCCTGAAATTTGTGCTAGCTATTGGCATTCACTATATGTGCTTATATGTTCCATGAAATAGTCAAGTTAAATATTTTATATGTTGTCTATGTCCTTTTTGAAACTAACCTTTTTGCACATTATCACATTCTGTTTTTATTTACATTTTACACAGTGTCCATTCTTTATTGGATACAGGGTTTTATGTAGACTGAAACTGAACTGGTTCATGGAGGCATACAGCCTTGTATTGGAAATTTTAGTTTCCTGCTGTTTTTGGATTTGACAAGTTCATATAACTGTTTACTGTTCTGAACTCGAACCTTGAACACATCCACGGCCAATCAGTCTCCTCCATGTTCTCTTCACTCTCAATTAATTTCCAATAACATGCTCAGTTATCCTCAGACCTCAAGTCACCCTTTTTCTTTCACTGAAGGTGCATTTTTCATTCTCTTTCTCTGGAGGCCTCTTTGATTTTATCACAAAAGCTCACAGAGGAGTTTTCATAATCAACATACTCCTTACTAATATGATTTATATAAACAGAACAACAGAGGGACAAAACCCTGCCAATGACAGAGTCACCTGGTGTTTAAGAGCAGCAGCCCTTGCCACCATTGTATAAATGAAGGCAGACGCGCATAAAAGCAGATAAGAGCATAGCTACACCAACAGCATGGTAGTGCTTTCCATTGGGTCAGTTTTCCAAAGGTCCTGAAGAAAGACCCAGGTCTCTGCACTAAGTAGAATGGGAAAGAGCAAGCAGAATGCTGGTGACAAAATTTCACAGCTGGTGACAAAAGGAAAATAAAATGTAAAAGTGAAGAAAAGATGAAGCACAGTCAATAGCTTTAGTGCGATCAAACTTCCCTGACTTGGCATAGGTCAATGCCTGCAGTGCCATGCTGGAAAAGTGGCAATCTGTCGCCTCATCTGTGAATTCACAGGGGGCTACAGGAGGGGAAAATGACCTTAAAAATGGCGTCGTCAAGGATGCCAGCAATAAGTGGCTGTTGAACTGTTCCTTTCACAACATAGACATAAAAAGCTAGTCATTACCTGGAAAATTATAGGTCTGAAACCAAGGCTGAGAATATGCATATAAATCGGAAAATAAAATCTAATATATAAAGGCCAGTAGGCCACTCCAAGTCAAAGGAGTCCAATCAGAATGAAATGCTGTACTGACTTGAGCTCATGCCTTGAAATCAGCTTTACAACACGGGTCATAGTTTATAACAGATCATCATTGTAATCTGTTATGCCCTGTGGCACAAGACAACTTGGGCCACAGCTGTAAGGTCATAGTAAATTATAGATACAATCAGATGTAATCAAGCGATTTAACATGCCAGTTTAAATCTAGCCATCTACGAACTGGCCTTCTTCTACTCGTGTCAATGTTGTCTCCCGAGGGGCTTTGCCAGTATGCACGCTGCTATCAAATGATAATGTAATAATTGTGTCTTCCAATCATCATTTCAGAAACTAATGAGCTGTAAAAGGTTTCACGGCCCCTGTCATACCACGGAATGAGGGCCAGTGATGAGTTAACTAACAGTGCCATTTGAATAAATAGATATAAAGTATTTCAAACTCATTTACATGTATGATTAGAGAAGTCTTATGATTTTTTTTTTTTGGTGTTTATTCAGCCCTTACTCTTAATCAGGCTTCAACATTTCCCTTCACATATATTAAATAATCAAAAAGTAAAATATTTTTTTAGATGAAGTACAGGCATAAGGAGAGAAAAAAATATGCCATCAGCTCTTCAAATGCCACATTTATTCAGTGCACAATCTGGTGTTACTTTGGACAAGCAGCCAGTGCTACACACCTCACACAAGACACCAACTCTTGTTTGCTGGGTCATTCTGAAAAGGGGAACAAAATGTTTTTCCAAAAAGAGCCAAGAAGACACAATGTATGTCCTGAAGCCAAAGGCAACACACTGGAGAGAATTCTATACTACTCGAGTGTTTACTGTGTGCCAACTCAAATGGTTGTGAAAATCAGAGAGCAGTTGTCTTGCGCCTGACCCGTGCCAGATCTGGACCAGTCTCAGCTGCTATCCGGAGCACCTGCACAGTGCCAGTGAGGCCTGGTGAGGGGTTGCATTTCTATCTAGGTCCTGTCCCAAATACAACCCTGCTCCTCTGGGTATTCACAGGCCTTCAGTGGCTCCTTATCATTCCCATATTTGTATGCTTTTAACACTGGGTCAATGAGTCAAGGCTGTTTCAGCTGATAAGCAAGAAAGTGTTTCTTCCACACAGATTCAAGATAGGACATGTTGGAGCATTTGCTATGGCGGTAAATATCTGTTCCAAGCATTTCCTCTCCCAGGGATGCTGGCATGAATGTGTGCCTAAATAAATGTGGGGAACAGAAGGCCATTCTAGGATAATACTCACTATGGGTAATGTGTCTTTAGTAAACCCTACTAATGAAGTGATATGGCTCTTTTTTGCCATGTCCATTGTCTTCGCCAGAGAGGTCTATAGGTCAATGTAAGAATAGAGAAAAAAGACATATTTACATGAAGAGTTACTGGAGCTTTTCTTTTTGTGTGATATGGAAAATGCCCGCGCATTTGCCTTGGCCACTATCTTTCAGCCAGCAGTCGACACACCTCAAATCAATCCAACACTGAGAGTGCACTTGAGTTGAACTGTATAATTAAATTGGGACGCCGGCACGAGCCATTGATAACACACTAGGCAGGAGGAACGGGTCGGGAAAAAAGATGCTGAATACCTAATACGTAATCTCACCGTTTCCGCTGCAAACCAACAGGCAAAACCAAAGGAAATTGTAAAATACACATAAACTACTACACAACAGAATTAAGGCCTGAGCTCTTACCGGTCGCATTCTTTCCACAAATGAGATGCTGGTAAGGCTGCAGGAGACCCCATAATTCCGAGTCGTTGTTGATAGCCTGCTCCAAAGTCTCCAAGGTAAACTTAGGGATTCCGTTGTCCTTCTCGATCAGTGCACTACGTTGAACACGGCTGAAGACTTCTCTGAAGAGACTCTCCATGCAAGCAGTAAGATATATAGCTGCATGCTCGTGGACTCGCAAAGCCACCCGGCTGTCGACCATCCACTTGAAGAACTTCCCGACTGAAAAGACCAGTCCACAGCGTGCTGACTTGCCCCGACTGAACTTGTCACCGGTGCTCATGTTATACAGTGACAGGGCACTAAGCGCTGCAGTAATACAATTGACAGAAATGGTCCATGAAAGGACCACCTTAATTGCGCTCTGAATTTCATGCTTGGTGCATTTAGCGTAGCGTAAGCTCAGACGTTGCGCCTCCCGGGCAATTCTCACCAGCGCGCGGCTCACCAGAGCAGAAAGCTTGGCCAGGATCTCCTTCGGCGGGCACCCTACTCGCAGTTCTTCCTCTTTTCTGAGCGCGCTCTCCACATCTCCGAGGTTCCATGGCACGTCCTCCAGCTCGGGCAATTTCGCGCACTGACCAGAGCACTCCAGGATTTCTGTGTCTTCCGCCAGGACTGTGTTTACTGTGTCCAAACTGTTATGTCTGCTGTGCATGGATTCGGTTAGATGCCAGCAGTTACCCCCATGCGCGTACGAGAGATGCGTGTCCGAGCAGCACAGAGACACGCTGGACGACCTGAAGGAGTCCGCCGCTCCACCATAACCGGAATCTAACGTTAAATCCTCCAGCGTCTTCACAGCAGTCTTACCCTTGCCTGCCATGGCTGCACCTCATAATGTATACCTGATTTTTAAAGAAATTCCAAAAACCCGTTTCTGCACTTCACTGCCGCCAGTGTTGCAGTTTGCTCCGTTCGTTCCGATAAGTGTTTCCTTTGATCTCCAAGAGAAACCGAGACTCTTCTTAAAATATCCGTTTTCCTACTTCAACGAAATTGTAGCATCAAGTCGCTGTTGCGCTTAACTTCGTGTGCGTAACTTGAGAGCTCGTGGATTCCCGACTAACCACTGCAATGCTCTCTGCAAAGCATCTCTCACGAGTGGGAGGGGTTATATGCAGAATGGGAGAAGATATCCAATCAGAGATGTCAATAAGTCCGCTATGACAGGGCGAACCTGACAGCTGTAGATTTCGAACAGTGACTGTGCGTATCTGTTCAACCTGGAGACAAACATGACTCAATTTTTCACATTCGTTTATTCAACGCGTGGGCTGTGGATGCTGTTGGCGTTTTCCCCCAAGTAGGCCTATTCTCTTTTCACACCGACATTATTCCCAGTGTTTTGATTTTTCCACATCCTGACATCAACCGCTCTTTAACCTTAATATCTTAAACGTCATAGGCCTATATTTTGACCCTGAGCTTGTTTAATACATTTGCTAGTTTAAGATTCGGCCCTGTGCGTGAAGGCAAATACATCAATATTTTGCTAAACATTAGAGTTCAAAAGTCGTAATATTGGTAGGTGATCCACAGCATGCAAAGTTCATTTATGATGGCTGAGTCAGGATCAAAGCAATTTGGTTCACATGCCTTTATGTCCAGTTCCTTTTATCCATCCGAGCCAATCTAGCTCTGAAATTGAAGCTATTATTCCCCAAGCCGTTAAAGGGCAGACTACCTGCATCAATTTCCAGACAAATAATTAGATGTCTACACGAAATCATGAATCAACTGTGTTACAGGGATGGATGAGGGGTTTTTCTATCTTTTATCTAAATTATGTGAATTGGGTTGCAACAGGGAAGTAGCCTATTACTATAGATTTTTAGGGCCAGAATGATCAAAAGTTGTAAGTTTCTCCTTAGACATGAGAAAAACATTTCTGCCTTCTTAAAAAGAAGGTTGTGGTGCAGTGCCTTTTGTGTCCTACCTAAAAACTACTTGAAATAGTGTATTTATACTTTTTATGCCTTTGTTAGTTTTTAATGTACCCTGTTCCTTTCCTCAGCCATTCAGTAAACTCAAGTGAAAAATCTAAAACATCTAAAATCATGTTTTCCATGTTTCCGGGTGTTCAATAGGTTTTGACAAAAACTGAAAATGACTGAATCATCCCTTGCATAACAAAAACTGAGCTTGCAAGACTTGCAAGAAGGTGAAAGTACCTTGCTAAGAGTAGTCAGCATCCAACAAACTGAGCTTTTGCCAACCTCAGCAAAGAGAGCGGAGTGACATATTTTCACTCAAGTTAGGCCTCTGATGCGACTTTCTGCCAAGGTTTCAGTGAATTCAACCATGAGGCTAACCTTCTGAAACGATTGGCAGATGGATCAACAGCTCTTCTCTGAAGAGAGGCAAGCATAGCTGCATGCACGTGGACTTGCAAGGCCATTTGACAGGGCACTAAGCGCTGCAGTAATACAATTGACAGAAATGGTCCATGAAAGGATGGATCAGATGCTAAGAATGCTATGAGCACCTGATGCCATATACTTCAAAACCCCTGGGCATACATTCTGCTCAATCTGTTTGCTATTCCCTTCCTCAAACACATCAGTAACAGTTCACCCTCCTGTGTTTATCACTATAGGCTATGACTCTCAAAGAGGAAAAGGTGTGATATGATTTGTACATGTACAGTTATTCATCCTAAAACTTAGACTGCTCTGGTAATTACAAGAGCCCAAGGAGAGAAAAAAAAAAGCCTCACACCTCCAATTGCCTTCCATCTGTCTTCTCCACCAATTAGGTGTCACCACGCATCGTGTATGCGAAAGAGCGTGTGTTTGCAGAAGTAAAAATTGAAGAAACGTTCCATGCTTGGTCTCCAACCTGCTTTCTCCAGCAGCTGGTTGCCTGGAAACCGCTTGAGAAGTAGCCAGAGACCAGTCTTTGATGTGTGTCTGGAATAACTATCATAGGTTATTACTTTGTGCTCATTAATGCATTTGCTGAAATCACTATTCCAAAAATATCAAAATGCATTAAGTCCACCAGAGATATCTGCACAGTATTACATTTGAACAAAGTAGTTTACTTGTATATCTCAGTACAATTCACCACAAATGCAACCACCTTATGAAACCTTTCACAAAGAGTGGTATATATAGAAGTTAAAATGTACAGCTTGCTATGACAAACAGGAGCATAAAAGTGTGTTTTTAGTCACACAGACCGCTTTCGAATAAGAAGGAAAATGAACATAGACCTATACTGTACATTCTCATAGATGGGACTGGAGACAAACTCAGAAAACAATAATCCTAAAATTGGTATAGAAACTTCTCAAGAAAATGTTGTAGAAAAATGTTTAGGACTAACATCAGGACTATTACTTTTCATGTGAGATAATGATGAATTAACACACCATTCATGTCAAAGTTTACTGATACTGACATTACTGTTGCAATATAACCAATTTATTCATTAGCTACATGGTGTATGTAACCAACAGGAATGTGAGTCTGTATGAGGAGTAGACAGAGATGTATCTGAATAAAATCAGGGTGTAACTGCCTGCAAAGCTGATTAATATGCCCTGTCTGATCATCTGCCAGTTGTTGTTTATGCTTGAAATAGTAATTGTGTTGAGGCACATGAGTTCCTCTAAATTTATGGCACACTTCCATTAAATAATTGCTATAACCATGTTCTCTTAGCTTCAGCTTAGGTGATGGCCAGTTTATATGCTGCCATTATTTATTTTGCATTGTATTGTGCATATGTAAACTCAAAAGAGAGAAAATAAGAAAGGGACAATAAGAAGAGGACAAAATAAATGGCCCATTGTGTGCCAACCTTGATTTTAAATAATCTGCATCAATATATTATTTTAATATATTGGGGCAGCCGTAGCCTACTGGTTAGTGCTTTGGACTTGTAACCGGAGGGTTGCTGGTTCGAACCCCGACCAGTAGGAACGGCTGCTCCCAGAGCGCCGCTGTAACAGGCAGCTCACTGCGTCGGGATTAGTGTGTGCTTCACCTCACTGTGTGTTCACTATGTGCTGAGTGTGTTTCACTAATTCACAAACTGGGATAAATGCAGAGACCAAATTTCCCTCACAGGATCAAAAGAGTATATATACTTACTTACTTAATAGTGATCTGAGTTATAATCCACCAAAAGGTATGGCTACATAAGTATTATGCTCATTCAAAATAAAATGGTCAATTTCCATACCATAGCATACATCATGAATACAACATGAATATTGCAACATTCAAAAAGCAGTGACAATAAATAAATACATTTCTGAACTTTCTAAACTTGCGGTTGGATGTGCTCACAATGACAAATGGAAAATGTGTTGTCCTTTTTTGCCACCTAGTGGCGATTACTCACACAAACACTTCATGCTCCTGTATGCATATCCCTCCTCTGCCATTATGTGTGTTAAAAGGTACAGTAAAGACAGCCAAACAATACAACACAAGAAATACAACAGCCGAGGGATTGCCTGTAGGTCAAGAACAAGGATTGGCTGTAGGTTTAGCAGGAGTTAAGGCTGGAAATTACGCGCCCTGCATACAGAAGTTGAGATGCTGTGTAAAATGTAAATTTTTATTTACATATACCATATTGTTTATTTCTCACTTTCTTAATTAGAATATGATCAGAGAACACAGGAAATATGTACATAGGCCATTTAAATACAAAAGTAAAAAAAAAAGTCAAAGTCAGCTTTATTGTCAATTTCTTCACATAGACATGCAGAGGAATTGAAATGTAGTTTGTTCTGATACCAGTCCAATTTCAGTCTACCATTTGATTTGTTGCACTGTTAATGACCAATCACCCAAGGGGGAAGCACTTGATGGAGATGTTGTTCCCCACCCAGGCCACTGATGGGCATGCCTGGCCTGCCAGAAACTGCATAATATAGACCCTTTCAACAATAAAAACAAAAACAATGCTTGAACCATAGACGGTTGATAAAGCTTACTATAGAATCTTTGCTTGAACGTTCTATTTGGTTCCCAATCTACTTCCTCTGCATTAAGATAACATATGGAATGTTAAAACGGAAGCCTTGTGGGGCCAACCATGAGGCTGATATGGGGTCTTGAGATCAGCTGCTGACATGACCAGCTGCTGACTTGGCTCACCCTTAAACTGACGCTGTGGTGTCAAGAGCCTTTTGGCAGGGTGCAAAGTGGAGGAGCGACCTAAATAAAAAGTACTGTACATCTCCGGTGACCCTTTTGCTTGTATATTCCCAGAAGCTAACACAGTGTCAGCCTAATCAAGGTTCTTTGAGTAGAAACCTTTGGCCACACATTTTTTCACTTTAGGTGAGCAATGAACTCTGCAGCTGTAGCTTTTTGAAAGAGATCTTCGATCTGTCAAAGTATTGTCTCCTTCCCACTTCTGATACCAATGCGTCAGAGCCAGAACCAGTGCCAGTACCAGCTTCAGCTTCCCTCTTGCGAGATTGGTCATTATAACACTGCAAAAACAACCAATCAAATGGATGCAAAATACTAGAACCTGAACCAGAAATGCAATTTTTTTATTCCTTCTCTTCTGGTTGAATTCTAATAAAGACAATGAGAAATAAACATATGGTCATCATAACATTGCTAAAACAACAAATCTAATGGGTGCCTAACACTTTTGCATAATATTTAATTGAGACTAGTGCAATGACAACAAATCAGGCGTGTGAAGGGAGAAATTTGACTGTTTTTACAGACTATGTTCATTTTGAATTTGAAGCCATGCAACATGTCTCAAAAGTTGTGACGGGCATATTTTCACTGTGCTGTTTCACCTTTCTATTCCGACAATCTGTAAATGTTTTGGAACTGAGGAGACCAGTTAAATTAAATATTGTCTTGATATTGAGCATTGATATTGTCCCGATAGTATTTCAGCTGCTCAACAGACTGCAGACATGGTATGGAGCCATACTGTTATATGTGTAGAATGCAATTTGCCATTGTTTCCCATAAAATAAATCAAGGTCTTCCCTGAAAGACATTGTATGGATGTTGATCAAAATCCAGTGTTTTTTAGTGCCACCTGAGGGCTCAAATATCATGACCATTCAATATTGTTTTTCAGACCTGTCACAATTGTTTACCAAAATTTCGTTGGATTCTCTGAATATCTAAATGGAGATGATGAAATAATCAAATTCTTCGCAACTTCATGTTGAGAAGTATATTATATTTTGTTGCATTATTTGCCCACACATGTTTTGTGATGAATCCTCTCATTGTTACTTTTGAGAAACTCTGCATGCTCTTTTGTACCCCATCATGTAAAATTCTCCTCCATGTTTCATTTTTTTTTTGTTGCTGTGTTTAATTTTTGTCCTTGTTAGGTGTTGTGTTGTGCTTTGTTATGTTGTATAATGTGTGATTTGTGTGGTGGTGTAATAATGTTATGTAATTGTGGTGTGCTCTGTCTTTGTCTGCACTAACTGGTGTTTGCTGCTGTTTATGTGTGCATGGTTCTGTTTTGTTCTTGGTCGATTGTTTGTCTTTTTGTAGATGAGGTTTCTCCATTTTTACAGTGTTGCCTTTCTTGGCCAGGGACCATTTGAAAAAGAGACTAGTCTCAATATGACCCCCCTGGTTAAATAAAAGAAATCAAAATTGCATACAAGCCTCCAGCATATGTTGCCCCTGTCACAACTTTTTTGAGACATGTTGTAGCATCAAATTTCAACATCTGATAAAGTAATTTCAACATTTAACATTCAAGTCCTTTTTGCAGGTTAACTAAATATGAGTTTATGAGATTTACAGATTATCACATTCTGTTTTATACATTTCACACAGCGTCCCAACTTTTATGAAAACAGTGTTGTATTTAGACTGGTGAAGTTGGTATTTTTTGATGGCCCATGACTTTTAGGCTACACACTGTCAGTAGGACAAAGACTCAATGGAACACGCAAGTACAGTGTAACATGCCGCCTCTAGCATGGAACATAAAGGATACAAGGATACAAGGAAGTTTATTGTCATATGCATATAGTTACTGGAAGTAAGAAATGCAGTGAAATTATGTCTGGTGTCAGCCTATTTGAGGGGTTTAGTATAAGTGGCAAGGGCTGCATAAGAAAGGTGGGGGAGGATTGGGATCGGGGGGGGGGGCACCAACAAGGAGCACCCAAGAGCAACAGGGGCAAGGAAAAACTCCCTTGAAGAAACCTTGGGCAGATGTGTGTTGGGGGGATGACAGGGGAGATGGGATAGTGTGCTGTGTATGTGGGGAGAGGGCAGTGTGCAACATGTGTGTTGGAGAAGCTTCCTCATGAGACAATGTGCTGTGTATTGGGGGGGGGGGGGGGCAGTGTGCTGTAAGTATGTTGGGGATGTGTGTTGGAGAAGCTTCCTGATGAAATAATGTGCTGTGTATGTGGGGAGGGGGGGGGCAGTGTGCAGCAAGTATGTAGAGGAGGCTTACTGTAGCAAGCAGTGTGCTGTATGTATGTGAGGTGATGACAGTGATGATGTAAGTGTGTGTTTTTTGTGTGTGTGTTGGGGATGGGGGTGGGGGGGCAGAAAGGCTAGGCAATCAAGGACATGGGTAGATGGAGGAGAAATCAAAAATAATAAATAAAAAGTTCTATGGAGATGTGCAAAAGTTGGAGAAAGTCAGATATGTGTGTGTGTGTGTGTGTGTGTGTGTGTGTGTGTGTGTGTGTGTGTGTGTGTGTGTGTGTTTTGATGTGTGATGAAATAAGAACATAAATAAAAGGTCTGTAGCATAGGGAGAGGGATGTAAAACAGCTAAAAGTCTTGTAGGTGTGTGTATGGGGGGGGGGGGGGTCATGAGTGCTGGGGAGTGAATGAGTGCAAAGTCAGTATAGTGTGAGTTCAGAGTTCGGATGGCCTGGGGATAAAAACTTCTCCTGAGTCTCTCAGTTCTGGCTTTGTGACTACATAGGCGTCTTCTTGATTTCAGCGGTAGGAATAATCCATTGTTAGGATGACAGGAGTCCTTCAGAATCTTTTGGGCTCTTAGGAGTACTCTTCTGGAATAGATATCTTGTAGAGCAGGGAGTTGAGTTCTTATAGTACGTTCAGCTGAGCGCACTACTCTCTGCAGAGTACTACAATCTCTAACTGTGGAGTTCCCATACCAGGTGATGATGCTACCAGTTAGAACACTCTCAACCGCTGAAGTGTAGAAGGCCTTCATGATGGATGTAGAAACTTTGAATTTCCTTAGCTGACGAAGGAAGTAGAGTCGTTGTCTGGACTTCTTCAGAACATAATGAGTGTTAACAGTCCATGTTAAGTCATGTTAAGTAGTCCACTACCATTTCCTTGGTTTTATTGATATTCAGTGTCAAGCTGTTAGATTGACACCACTGTGCCACCTCATCAACCTGATCCAAGTAGAGCTGTTCATTGTTGTTACTAATCAGGCCCAAGATCACTGTGTCATCTGCAAACTTGATGATGGAGGTATGACTACTGTTGGCTTTGCAGTGTGTAGATGTTGTACAGCAGTGGACTCAAAACACAGCCTTGGGGAGCACCAGTGCTGATGGTTAATGAGTCAGATGTCAGACCCCCCACTCTAACCACTTGTGAACGGTTGGTGAGGAAGTCAAATATCCAGTGACACAGGGTGGTGTTCAGTCCTAAGGCCTTCATCTTTGTGACCAAGGTGAGAGGTACTATCGTGTTGAATGCTGAACTAAAGTCAATGAACAGCATCCTCACATTATTCCCATTCCCCTCCTCCAGGTGAGTTAAGGTGGTGTGCATGAGGTTTGAGATGGCATCCTCTGTAGACCTGTTGGCTCTGTAAGCAAATTGGAGGGGGTCGAAGGAGGCAGGGAGGGATGAGCAGATAATGTTTTTCACAAGCTTCTCAAAACACTTCATCACTGTAGACGTCAGGGCTACTGGGCGGTAGTCATTCATACATGATGGACTTTTTCGGTACTGGAACAATAACAGACTGCTTGAGGCAAGTAGGAACTGTCTCTTGAGCCAATGATGTGTTAAAGATATAAGTGAACACAGGAGCTAACTGAGCAGCTCAGGATTTCAAAACCCTGTTAGAAATTCCATCCGGTCCAGCAGCTTTTCTACAATTAACCCTCCTAAAGGCATTGCTCACATCGACCTCAGAGACACAGAAAGGTGCATCCTCATTTGCTTCACATGTTGCAGCTAGTGCAAGATAGTCTGTGTTTTTCATGTCAAAGCGAGCATAAAAAGCATTAAGTTCATCAGGGAGGGCTTTACTCACATTCATCATAGGAGGGGACTTTCTTTCAAAGCCAGTGATGGTTCGGAGTCCTTTCCACACTCGTGCTGGATCACCCTCCAAGAAATCAGCTTCAAATCTGTCTCTATAGCGCCGCTTAGCATCTTTAATAGCACTACGTAAACTATAAGATGCTGCTTTGTAATCCATCATATCCCCTGAAATAAGCCCAGCATTATAAGTCATGGTGTGTGTCTTTAATGCCGTTCTCACTTCTCTATCCACCCATGGCTTCTGGTTAGGGAAGCTTCGGATCTTTACAGTTGGGATGATGGAATCAGTTAGCATATTGATGTAACTCAATGATACTTCCGTAAACTCATTGATGTCAGCAGAGTTCGTCTTGAACATCTCCCAGTCAACGTTGCTAAGGTCAGTATAGTGAAAGCTTAAACAAAAGTGTAGTGTAAATCAGTGTCTAGGGGTTTGTCATGTAAAACGGAAAACAAAAGCCCAAAAGCCGAGAATGGTCAGCATGAGGAGAACAGGCTTCAATTCCTTATAGACCCTTTCAAGAGAGTTCCATTATCAGCATCATATGGCCCCACAAGGCTTCCGTTTTAACATTCCTTAATGCAGAGGAAGTAGATTGGGAACCAAATAGAACGTTCAAGCATTGTTTTTGTTTTTATTGTTGAAAGGGTCTATATCGGTTGGGGACCTCCCACAGTGACCAATTAAACCAAGGCTTATTAGCATAATGATACAAATTAGAATCATTTGTATTTGTATAATACCTTTGTTATAGGTCGCTTTACCGAGGAGCAAATTTGACAACAATGCATACAAAACATAATTGACAATGACAGCATAACAGCACAGCAACAGAAAGGGACAAAATGACACGTAATTGCCAGGACACTGACAGCATAACAGACAACCATACAACACAGTGAAAGTAACAGTTGGCAGAGGAAGGGAAGGTGCGTTGAGCAGGAGTAGTGGAGGAGTAGTGAAAAGATGTGTTGTCAGCTGTGTCTTGAAAGAGGTGTTGTTGTTGATGCAGTCATGATGTTGTTAGAACGTTCACGGGCCATGGCACTGAAAGATCATGATACAACATGCAGGGTGCAAAGCAATTTACGGTCAACTTGAGACAGCAGCAAGACATGCCGCAGGCTGCACCTGCATCAGCAAAGGCACTCCTACCAGTCATATCGCAAGATATACAACTATAAACAACTGCAGCCACAATACGCGCTAGTTGTACCCTAAAGGCTCTCCTTCATGTTTATGCATGTGAGATATATGTGCTTATGTGTGTTTGTTGTGTTATGGCTGTCTAAGGTGGATGCCTAAAATTTCCCTCGGGAGGAATAAAGTATCTATCTATCTATCTATCTATCTATCTATCTCTATCTATCTTCATGGTACCAAATTTGCCAGTATAGCCAACAACTGCACAGTAACCTGATTGCCCAACCAAAGAAATTAAGCAGCGAGAAACAACAGCTCCGATAAAGCAGCCTTTTCTGAGCATTTACTGGGGGTTTAAAGCAGCCATCTTACTTCAACGTTTACTGTGTAGTTGAATTAGGCCACCTTTTTTGTTTCGAGAGCTACTTTGACAAAATGGACATGGCCGAGACCTTTATGTTACAGTTTTTCTCAGTCGCTTTGGTGCTTTTTTCAGATCAGAATGAAAATGATCATCTATTAGTTCAACCTCCACAACATTTAGTCATTTGTGCACATCATAGCAATTTCTCCTTCCTCTGAACAAATTGCAAATGCTTTTGGACATGTATCAGTTGCTTTGTCATGTCAGTCAAAATGAACTATACTTATGGATGCTGAATAGTCTTTCCCAATAAAACTATAGTCTTCATTTCATTGCTTGAGTCATTACATACAAAATTGGTGAACTAGTTATCAAACTCTGTCACAATGCTGTAGAATTGCAAAGTACAGTAAAACTGTGAAACGTACCTTCAGTGTCTTGTACTCACTCCCCTAACTACAGCAATTTGTAACTGTAGTTTTCAAATGGCCGTACAAGTGTATAGCTGTCTTGAGCATTTTCAGGTAGTGTCACCGAGTTCTGACCTTTTTTGCATGGAAAACACTGAGAGCATACTGTAATAAAAGAATGCTATGTATTCACATAGCTGACCTCCACCCAAAACCGGGTTTGTATGCTTTTTAAGCGCTCCTTTAAACTCATTTACCTTCTCTCTTTGTAGACTGAATATGATTTCATAGGGATTGCATGTTTCCCAAGTGACTGGGTTATCAGATTTATAAACATCTTCCTCAAACCTACTGAAGACCTACTGTACATAGAAACAGGTGGGGAGGCTACCTGTTGGAGACCCCTGAATTAGGCCCAGTGGCATATCCCAGACCCCCTCCATGACATGTCATAACCATGTCACAATCATAATAGGAACATTATTTACTAGATTGTAAATCTCCACAAGATATCAGGGCCAACTTGAACCTGTAATATTGATTATTGTTGATGAGTCATTGTTGATGAGTAATACCATCCTCCTTTCATAATACAAGCATAACCTCTAGGCATGTTGTTGCTGTTGTTAAATAATAATAACCTAATAATAATAATAATAATTATTATTATTATCAACATTAATAATAATAATAATAATAATAATAATCATAATCATAACAATAAAGGAATATTATTATGAATATTATTATTATTATTATAATCATCATCATTATCAGGATACAGGATAGGTCTACAGAATTGCTATAAGGAAACATTTAACATTTATATTATTATTATTATTATTATTATTATTATTATAGACTAAATGAACAGAATGTGTGTGCAATTTGTTACAGCGCCTCCATTAGTTCTGGGAAGTAGCCTAGTAGTAATGACAGTATTCCTGTGACGATACGCGCTGCGCCATGAAGTAGGCTAGCCTGTGCTGAGTACACGTGTCCAAAATGGTGGATTATCATACCCTAATACATGTGCCGATCCGGGACTTTTTCCATCCTCCAATCACAATCTAGAGATGGAAATGAGCGGGTATCTGCAGTCATTCCATGTATTTAATTTATTTTTCCCGTCCCTTGGGGTTGTAAGGTTTTGAAAAGAGTTACCTACAACAAGGCAACAATTCAGGTGAACATCAGACACTTAATAATTTTATAGAACCTTCTCACAAAGAAAATAACAAAGTTCAGATAACCACATTTGAAGAACGTGACCAAAGGCTAGGTACGTATGTGGAACAATCGTCCAATCCAGATGAATTATTGGCAATGCGTATGAGAATGGGCGGAGCTGGAGCAGCACAGATAACGACTGAAGTGCATGGCTGCCTGTATTCTGGAGTGCCGTTGACTAAACTGAGTTTCGACGGGATTTTACGGAAAGTTTGGATCTATCGTTTCATGTGGATTATTATTGAATGGATACACTTAACGCAACGGTAGTTTTCAATCAATTCAAAACGCATAAGGCCTATAAAGAAATGTTCTAGCGTTGGTTAATATTTACATAACCTTGTCACCGCGGTTGGCATACTTTCGAAGGCTGACGTTACTGCCGTGTTTGGCAGAAGAACCACTTAATACTTTAGTCTCAGGGAGCTAAAACGATACATTTTTAGGTTAGGGTGATATAAGTTCTCAGTTTTTGCAATCATCTGTATAAATAGGGTTTAAATAGGGTTTCTGTTATCATATTCTTTCCATTCAGAAAAACATGTTATACAACAGGGAAGCGCTGACTGAGTAGCAAGCGTGGTCTTAACGCCAGTCAGATTATTGCCTAAAGCGCTTGTAGCTTACTCTTGGCCAAATGGTTCAATTGCGGTCACTGTCCAGATTCTTTGACATAATGGAAAAGGTTTTATTGGAGCAAGGTTAATTCACATCGCTGAACCATATTTACAACAACGCATATTATAAGTCTTACGAAGTCGATAGCTAGTTAGTTTGCCAAACGCGCTCCCTAAATAAGGGGATTGTCATTTTAGATCACTGGGTCATAGCCACTTCAGAGCGGTATTTCAGGGCGAAAGAGACATTTAAAACATTACATCCTAAGGGACTGGTTCAGTGGAGTAATGGTCGTAAATACGATCCACTGGTTCAGGAAGGGCTTGCGGCTCCACGATAATCCTTCGCTCAGGGAATCAATTCAAGGAGCGGACTCCGTCCGCTGTGTGTATATTCTCGACCCCTGGTTTGCGGGATCATCCAACGTTGGCATCAGCAGGTGGAGGTATGTAACCTTATCATGGTTTGATTTTGGGCTTACACACACACACACACACACACACACACACACACACATATATATATATATATATATATATATATATATATATATATATATATATACTTTAAATTATATTTCATATTCTCATCTGTTTTTAATATGTTGTTCATGCAATGTTTGGATAAGAAGAAGCTATTTAATTTGAAGTAAAAGTAATCTTAACAGTAATACTGATGATGTTCCTTTGCACACACGTTAGTCAAGTACGTCTCTTAAGACAAGGCACAAGGTGGCTGAATGACTTAAGTTGTGGTCCTTACTACCTAACCTTACTATGCCTGATGGCCGTGTCATTATTGAATCTCTGTATTTAATCATCATGCTAAGTTTACTAATGAAACCACCATGAAATTATTATGTCACCTTTAAAGTCTAGTCAGGACAAAGGTCAAAAGATACCACTTTGCATTGAAAAAATCCCAGTCTCCAGATGGACTACATCTGACTAACTACATCTAACACATGTAGACCAGCCAACACTTAATATGGATAGTTTACAGTATTGAGACGTCTGATAAATGCTGATATTTAGGGGACTTCTTTCTTTTTTTCAGTACCACACGCCAGCATTTTAATGAATAGCCTATCATAAAGAGTGGTTGTCATCACTGCACACCAGCCTGTAGTGTGTGTGTGTGTGTGTGTACTGAATTCAGGAAGGTACATAAGAGAAGGGAAAGGAACAAGTGGGATGGAACTAAGTAGCTGGACGTAAGATTGGTGAAAATCTAACCTTTAAGTGGGTAGATCTCACCTGAACGGAGTGTGCTCCCCACCCCATATGTGCGACACTGTAGTCCAAAGAATGTCGGCCATGGTCAGTACCAAACCACTGCAAGTGCCTGGCAAAGCAGTCATACTCGTGTCGCCAACGGGGATTTTCAACACCTTTTTGCACTGGAGTTCATCTGTAAGGCATGCAGCTAAGGGTGGAATCCAACGACCCCTCACGCACTCAGGTGCAGGAATCCGTTGCTTATTGTTAATGTGATAAGATCTTGTCTTCGCTTCTGCTCTGTTTTTAAGATGTCACACTGTCCCTGATTGCCTGTAACCTGTTGAGTGGGTGAAAAAGAAAGTAAAAATGTTATTTTCTGACACCTCAGTCAGTCCTCATTTATCGAAAATGACGGATGTTTTGTTATGTAATAATGAGGGTAGTAGTTATAGCTACGTGAAATTATATAGCTGTGACTATCAATTTGCAGCCTACGCCGTTTTATCCAAACAACAGCACCCCATACACCCAATGTAATTACTAGGAACTTTAGAATAGGGGTTTCAAGTAATGACTAAACTACTGAGTCTTTAGTAACCTTTCCAGTGTTGGGGCACACTTTAGAGCATTAGAACAGGCACCAGAGTATGGCTATTATAACTTTGTCATAATTGCATAATTCACTTTGAAATCGTAGCCAGTTAAAACCATCACTAGCAATACAGCTCATTGTACAAATATAGCAAAAATCATGTGATCGTGTGACGCACAAGAATGCTTTTGAAATCACAATGTCTTTCCTTCTTTAAGCTAGAACTTGATTTGTCCCTGCCTTAGCCCTGCTTTTTAAAGTGTCTGAGGTGACCGGAAACGCTCCCACTTAACTGGTAATGTGGGCGGTAGACATGCTTCACAGACTGTTTGATAAGCATTAGAATTATTTCAGATTTACAGTGCATCTGAATAAACTTGCCAGTTTAGCACAGTTAAGTCCATCTCATAAGAAGGCCCTAGCTCTGTTCTCATTAATACATTAATTGTTTTCAAGGCCTAGGCAGCAAAAGAACATTTGAGGACATAGGACCGTTTCTATGCGATTGTGATTCATTGTCACGTCTGCTGCCTCTTACCACAAAGATCTGACTGCATTAATGCTCATGAGTCATCTGCATTAAATAATACAGTGAACAGCTAATGTGTCCCGCCAAAGACAGGCCATGCCTTCAGTCACTATCTTGAAAGGTCAGCAATTAAAATATTAGAGGATTGTGAGCAAGAGAAGGAAAAGATTATTGTTGTTGTTTTGATGGCTTGAGCATAATTTCCCCAAATTGCATGCCGTGTGTCACTGTCTCACTCCTGAGCTTATGTAATGTGGTGCCTGGAGAGACATTATCTATTCTCACCGTTATGCATGGCTGTGCCCCCCCTCCCATCTGGACTACTGCCTTTGGTTCACACACAAGCTATTTAGAGAGAGAGCGAGAGAGCGAGAGAGAGAGAGACATTTTATACATGGAATACCATCACCCTTCCACCTGATGGCATGGAACATGAGTAATATTCTGTCCTACACAGAACATAAATAATATCCAAAAGTGCATTTTGGGATATTGTATTTGGTGAACTAAATACTTTCTTGAAAGTTTATTTGTCGGAAATGTGCCAAAGAACCTGTCTGAGAGTTAGATGTGGAATATCCCCACGTTAGTGTCGTTTAGTCCAAGCGGTCCTCAGTGAGCAGAGTAGCCACGTGTCCTCTGCTTGGTTGAGAGCATTTGTGTCCCCAGCTCTGCGGTGGGCCTCATCCCAGAAAGGGGACATAGAACAAGGCCCACACAACCCACTCCTGTGGTGTACGTATGGGCCACAAATAGGTTAGTGTGTCAGAAGGGAGGAAGCACTTGTACTCAGAGCGGTGCTTGGCCTTGAACTTTGCTCATGTGTGACTGAATTTGCTGTAATCAAAAGTACATTAACTTGCTGCAGGAATTGTGGTGGTTTTTCAGTTGAATAAAATCTGTTGCAGAAGAGAAATTACATGATTTTCCATGTGTTTTTGTTGAAATATTGTAAGATAAAATTTGCAGCCTGCAACTGCAGTGCCAGCAAATTCTTGAATTGTGAAAATGCATGATCACAAAATTCCAGGAGGGCCTGATTATGGAGTTTTGGTTTAAAGCTAGACAGGCACCTACCTAAAAGAATGCAAAAAGCTTACCCTACAGCCACCAGCAGCAGCCCAGTTGGCACTGATAAGAGCTTGATGGTAGGCTAACTGGCATCTTTTGACCGTATTGTCAAAGATTCTAGAACAGAGCTCCGCTCTAGAATCTTTGGTGTTGTTGGTGGAGTCGTTCTGTGCTGTCTTCTGCTGCCCATTCCAGCCCGGAACCACAGAACATAGCGCATTAGCCTGGCGGTTAGTGGGAATGATGTGTGTTAACGTGTCCTTCACATAGCCCTGTCCCATCAAAGCCAATTAGATGATGTCAAAAGAAGTTGTTTATAAAAAAAATTATACCCACAAAAAGTGTGACGTTGCTTCAGATGTCATCACTTGGTCAGTGAGAGAGGGCCTTCCACACTTGGTCGGTGAGAGAGGGCCTTCCACACTTGGTCAGTGAGAGAGGGCCTTCCACATGTTGATGTTTCATTGAGTTCAGAAGCACGGCATAGTACTGAACAACGGTGGTACATGTCATTCTCAGCTGTGCCTGATATTTCAATCAAGGGCCTTGACAGCAAGTTCTCTAAGCTAGCAGAGCCTGTTCTCAGGCCAGGGTCTGGAAATGATCAGGATGTTTCCGTCTCTGTCCCTGGCCAGTGCAGGCCACTGTTGTCTGCTTGGCAACTGGAGGCAGTTTCCATCCGAAGATGATCACTCCACCCTCCTCACTCTTTCTGCCACCCTCACACAGACAAGCCTATTCGGAAATTTCCTTAACTGGTCAGACTAGCAGGGAGCATTTTGATCACTATGGAAGTGATGAGGTTGGAGGAAGTGATGAGGTTGGAGGACCTGTGGCTGTGTTATTGGTGTGTGTTTTGTCTTGCCTGGTGCCTGTCCATGTCAATAAATCAGGGTTCCTACGCAGTATGGAAAAGTATGGAATTTGATTTTAGTAATTTCCAGGTCTGGATAAGTATGGAAAAAAGAAACAAGGGTATGGAGAAATATTTCTTTCCAGACTATTGCATTTGCAGTACTAATCACTTCACTCAGGTCATAATGAACCATTCCTACTGTTGTGTAGCTTAACTGTCAGTCCCCATAGTCAAGATACAACTAAGATACAACTAAAAATGACCCAGCTAAATGGACGAATATTAAGTGTCATTTTTTAATTCACTTCAGTTGTCCATACCTTTGTTTTCACCGAGTTATCCCAAACCAGAAGTGGCCGCAATGTCGAGAATATGGTCAGAAAAATCTACCGAAGTTTGGAAATTTGAGTATGGAAAAAGTATGGAATTTTGAAATGCAAAATGTGTAGGAACCCTGATAAAGGTTTTTGACAGTCACCTCGGTGGCCTCTGTAGGGTGTAGAACACATTCTAAAGAGATTCACATTCACACCCCTTGACACAATCACTGCACAATATTTTAAATTTTACATCCAAATAGCCAGTTCTAAAGTTGTCAACTGGTCTCATTTTAAGGCTAAGGGTGTTAGATCATGTTTGGCAGTTGGTACGGCTGGCTTTCACTGCAGTGAGGAGAGGATGTTCCTCAGACGATTGTTTTCTTCATCTGCGTTTTGGAGACTTTTTCTGTGCGTGTGTGTGATGATTATTGGCCATCTATGATCATTGCTGAGTGCAGGTGAAGTATTTTCATTCTTGTGATGGATTTGGTAACCATGACGATACGCCTCAACATCACAGAGGAGCTTTGGGCGTGTAGATTACACAATATTTCCCTACTCTCCCGGTTTGTTTCATTCAGACAGAGAATGCTGTCATTGTTCCACTTTGTACATCCCAAGGTAGCGTATTCATGAGGTCTAATTGGTTGGAAAAATAGTCAAACCCCCCCCCCCCCACCCCCCCCCCCCCCCCCCCCAGTATTGGTGGTGAAAATGTCATGAGTTCCTTTTCACTAATTAAATGACAAAAGCACAAATTGTGCACGTGTGCTAGTCAGAGGATGTTGTTTTGTATTCTGTAACGAGTGAATTTCTGGTCATCAGCCAGGTGTCTGGTGTTCAGCAGCAGCACAACATGAATTCAAGGGCTCTATTTGCCACATACAGAGATACTGTTGTATAGCATGTAGGGCCTAGTGACATGACATAGTAGTAACTCTATCCAAGTTTTTTTTCTTTTGTAGGTGTGGATCAGCACTAATAAATATGTTCTGAACAGTGCTGAATGAGAAGCTTACTTTATTACACAGAGGGATCGGCACCAGCTTGAAAGTGTAGGCCATCTCCTCCAGTGTCGTAATGAGTAACGTTTTAGCTTGGCATGCTGCCTGTTAGCACTACTCTACCACAGACAGAGTAGTTCTACAGTTGTAACATGCCGATGTGGCAACCCCCCACCTAATTCCACTGGCCTGCTGTGATATCAGAGGGGTTGGTCAGGGAGATGCAGGATTGTAGCCACAGTCCTCAGACATATGGCTGTAGCAATTTCCCATGTTGGTCATATGCAAACCACCTTGATTGATATAATTAACCTCACACAGGGGACTGTCAGGTTGTGTATCTGCCTGCCAGTGTTCTCAGCCAGTGCTGTAACCGACCATTCACAAGTCGGTAACAACTTCGCACCAGTCTTTGATATCATCCGCAGCGCCATGTCATTTTGCTCTGATGTCCCTTGGCGTTAAGTAGGGATTCCGGCCAGTGTGAATCTTCACCAGTCTCTCCCACGTGAACTGTTGCCTGTGACTACTCGTGTTGCTCCAGTCAGCGGGTTTAATGGGCCCGTGTGACGTCGGTCTGTCTCTGCTTGATGTGAGTGCGAAAGGACAAGGGGGGGGGGGGGGGGGGGAGGAATGATTGCCCTGACAGTCGTCACTCACCGTAAGCCTGATCACCCCGCCACACGTGGAATTGAATTCTGTTGTTGATGTTTGCTAGCCTGTGGAGCTTGATTGGTTGGTTATCTTGCGCGCCTTTTGAGGCCGGGCTTGCCCCGTGCCCTCCTCCAGTGTGTCCTGCGTGACTCATGAAGACGCATACGCACAGCACTTATAATGTCCTTGGTGATCCACAGCATGCCAAATGAGGTGGACTTCCCACTCCCTATTTCAAGCACCTTGTGTTTGTAGAAAGGGACAGGTTAAAATGCATGACTAGCTTTTCATTTCAGTCCCAAGCTGCTTTTCCTGTCACTCACTATGACTTGAAGGTAAATGGCAGCATCGAAGTGGCTGTTTTATTCAAGTACTTCACTCATAGGGGAGAATATATATAAATTTGTAACTGTCAGGTTTGTTCATGTGACCCACACCTTCATAGGACATTGCTGGATCAACAGAAGCCTGGCAGTCTGTTTGAAATGACTGGCGTCTTCCATCTGGTATTATGTATTGGCCTACACCCATAGGCCTCTGCTGCGGTTTGTCTGAACGTCATTTGCGGGCCTGGTAGCTTGTCCGTACTAATAACAAAATAAGTTTTTCACTGAAAGGAATTTTTTGCCTCCAGGCATGAGCGCAGCTAGCCTGACGAGCCAGACCCACATTAAAATGTAGGGTCTGGGCACTCACCGTTCGCAGTGCTCAGTCCGAGGGGCGGGATGCAAGCAAGACTCATGACGCAAATCGCCCATGAAATGCCAGTCTTGCTCAGCTGCCACTCCTGCTCCGCTAGTGAGCATCAGAACTGGTTAGGCTACTGTTTTACATTTTATAGCATTTTTCCCTTTATAGGCCTTCACATTAGCAGCGAAGCCAAGGACACATGCTTTGGCAAACAGACCCTGCTAGAATATTCAACTCTGTTGATGAGATGCACTGTAGAATGCATTTGGCTGTTGAATATTTAAGCCTAGTCACAGGCATTGTCTATTGCATTAGGCTCATCCCATACATCAACAAACAGCCTGACCTGTTTTAACCTCTCCATCAAAAGGCTCATTTGGCAATGAGTAATGCAGTGATGCCTTGCATGGTGCTGTTTTTAAATAATTAGCATACCCAATCAACCTGGACTAGCCTGTGCTTTTACCTTGGGTTCCATTTTCATATTGCTTGTGTCCACAGTTTGACTTGCACCGGTTACTCACGATGGGCTCTTATGCTTTCTGCTGTTGTGCTGATTTATTGTCATGGAAACCTGAAAACTCACTTGCCATGAACTAGGCTAGGCTAATCTGTGTAAATGTTATTGTGTGAATCTGAAATTGTCATCGAATGCTGTAATAATCAGGAAAACCATGCCTACAGTTCTTACATAAAGCATTACATTGACCAGTTTACTTTGTGTTCAGATCTTTGTCATAAGTGCATCATATGTTCTCTATGTTAACATTTGTAACCTTGAGCATATTAAAACTCCATAAAGTTAGTTCTGGGGAAAGTTCAGTGCTTCAAGCCAGCCGAGGTTTCCTCTCAGCCCAGAGAGAGCTCCAGAGCAGATCACCACACACATTACAAGCAGAGCGGGCTGCACAGCGGTGACTTCGCGGTCGACGTGCTGCCGGCCGGCCGGCGGGCCCTGCGTGATCTCCTCTGCTGCCGGGAGAGGGCTAGTTATGTAATAACCCTGGCACGACCCCAAGGCGGGAAGTGGGTTTCTGGGTCACACTCTCATGACGTCAGGGGCACGGCCCTCCTCTCTCCATTCCAGTTCCCGGGTATTTTTTAACTGCGCCTTTTATGCACAACAGACCTTAGAACAAACGGGCCGTGTGACTGACTGGAACGTCACTGCAGTGGTTTTTGGCCCGAGTTGCCACCATGACTGCAGACAAATTTGTCCTGCTCAAATCATCACTGCTAAGTCTTATGCCAATAATTATATCCCTGCACAGGCAGCCCAGATGAAGTCATAGTTTGGTTTGTTGATGGGAAACCGACTGTTTATGTAGTGCAACCAGCTCCACTTGGTCTGTTAGCACTGCAGTGTCTAACTCAACGCCCTATTGCCACCTAGTGGAGAGAATAGTGCTCACTGTTCTGATATCTTCACTGGTCTTTCCCTCCCTGTACTGTCTCTACTCAGGAACATTGTGTTCTGTACTCTCATTAATCTCAGCTGTGATGCAGCAGGAGAGAAACAGCTACGCTTAATAGTGTAGAACTAAATTCCCAAGTTCTTACGTGTCCTAAATCCAGCAAGATTGGATCAAAGACTTATATTCAACATCTGTGTTTCATTGTAACGTCTTGTCCACTTCACTGTTGATGTCCTCAATCGGCATCCTCAGGTCATGTCCTTACAGAAGACCCCTTCTTTTAAAAGATTACTTTTAATTGTTCAAACCAAGTAGGATGGCAGCTCTGTAGCCTTTTATCTATTTAAGGGATTGACCTTCAGTCAAGTCTTGTGATCAGAAGACCGCCCACTGTGTGTCTGCAGCTCCAGTCAGCCCCTTGTGTTATTTCTGAACACTACACTGTTGTTTATAGGCTGATTTCTTGTTTTGATCGCTGAGGGTAGATGATATTTTCTTTTTTTTTGGTGATCTAGCCTAGGCGGTTCCTTACCATTGAGAAGTTTGTTTTAAGCACCTGTTGGATCTATTTTTGTTCTCTAGCAGACCAAAGACATTTCTGAAATGAAGTGGAGCGTTTGGTTAAAGAGTATTGTCTTCTGGAAATCTTATGTCTGTGATCTCTGCTCCACAGGTTCTTGCTTCAGTGTCTTGAGGACCTGGATGCCAGCCTCCGCAAACTCAACTCTCGGCTGTTTGTGATCCGGGGCCAGCCCACCGATGTCTTCCCCAGGCTCTTCAAGGTACTGGACAAGCAGGCATCTCATGTCTAAAACTGAATTAAATGTTAATAGTTAGATCCTCCAGTAATTGAATAACCAACATTACAAGCAAGTCTTTTATCATTCTAGATCTTTAAAACAAACACTCTCATCGGTGATTGTCATACTTACATATTTGTGGCGCTTTGTATTCCGAAACCCAAGTGGCTTTTATATGGTCATATGATCTGATCTCTGTGTGTGTGTGTGTGTGTCTCTCGCACGACTGTTGTCCTCAGGAGTGGAACATCTCTCGCCTGTCCTATGAATATGACTCCGAGCCATTCGGGAAGGAGCGCGATGCTGCCATTAAGAAGCTGGCCAGTGAGGCCGGCGTGGAGGTGATCGTGAGAATCTCCCACACGCTCTATGACCTGGACAAGTAAGCGACCCTGGCTGACCCCAGATCTTTTTTAAGTACAGTTGTGATATTCGTTTTCTGGTTGTTTGGGTTTTTTTTGCATTCCTCTTAATTGTTTTGTATGTGTTTTTCAATCTCTCATTCTCTCTGGTTGTCTTCCCTCTACCCTTCCCTCGTTCAGGATCATAGAGCTAAATGGCGGTCAGTCCCCGCTGACCTACAAGCGCTTCCAGACGCTGATCAGCCGCATGGAGCCGGTGGAGATGCCCGCAGAGGTCATCACGGCCGACGTAATGGGGAGCTGTACCACGCCCATAGCAGACGACCACGATGACAAGTTTGGGGTGCCTTCTCTGGAGGAGCTGGGTAGGCATCGCCCCCTTTCATCTCACTCTCTTTTCCCCCTTTCGGATATGAACACATTCAATTCCCACGTCCAGTTCACTCAGCATATCTGAAGTCCTGTGAATTAGCAACTGGGAAAACGACTTACTTTGTATGCAGGAATGTTGGAAAATTGCCTTCCTCTGTGGTTTTAAGGGAAAGAACATTGGTTAAACTGTACAAGTCATGATTAAGAGTAGAACTATTCATGTGGAAACTCTTACTCTCTCTCTCTCTCTCTCTCTCTCTCTCTCTCTCTCTCTCTCTCTCTCTCTCTCTCTCTCTCTCTCTCTCCTTCTCCTTCTCCTTCTCCTTCTCTTTCTCCCCCCCCACCCCCCAACCCCCCCCCCAACCTCTTTCATAATGTGCTATTTTTAGCTTCAGCTGTGTCTATTTTCTGCAGGTGTCATTTTTCCTGTAGGCGTCTGGTATTTCCTACAGTCTCGTCCTGATGGGATCACTGATGGTTTTTTATACGATGGTCTATGTGGGCAGCGTTGACAAGTGATTCTCATCCTGTTCTGTGTTCTGTGTCCTCCAGGTTTCGACACAGAGGGCCTCTCCTCAGCCGTATGGCCAGGAGGCGAGACTGAAGCTCTCACTCGTCTGGAGAGACACTTGGAGAGGAAGGTATGGTCAGCCCACCTCCTAGCATGCACATTTGGACACCCTCATCCCCACAGTAGCACTTTTGTCCACTTATTTTTACCTCAAGCTATAATTTCGAGGCGCCGGTCATTGACCTGTGTTCTTTGTCCTGCAGGCATGGGTGGCCAACTTTGAGCGTCCCAGGATGAACGCCAACTCGCTGCTGGCCAGTCCGACAGGCCTCAGCCCGTATCTGCGCTTCGGATGTCTCTCCTGCCGCCTGTTCTACTTCAAACTCACTGACCTGTTCCGGAAGGTGAGTCTTTGCAGATAAACATCCCAAAGTCCCCTTTTTATAATCTGGGAAAAAAATATTTTAACGTAAAAAAACATCCCCCAAAAACAAACATCCTGACATAATGGGACGGAATGAAGCTTAAATAGTCCTATACTTATGTAACGGCCTTTTAGTGGTGTTCCTGGCCTGTGTTGAGAGTCCTGCTTTTACGTCAGCCATTGTGCAATGTGTGTTTGTGTGTGTGTGGTGTTCTAGCGACCCCCCCATTTAGCTATTTGACAATTATGTTCATCATTAGTACTCTCTTCACCCAAATTGTGTCCCCTCACACCGAGTGGATGGGATGTCGCTGTGTCATCCCAACATGTTATTAAAGACTGAAGTGCTCTCTGATCATATGAGGATCTTTACCATAATGGGTTGGAGTGAGGTCCATGAAAGAGCCCTTGAAAACCCCATTAGTGTCCTAGATGATAAATCCTAGATGACTATAATGGATCAACCTAATGGATGAGCGCTGCATGGATCTGAGCAAGACACTCATACTTCCTGTTGTGTTTGGTCTTGTTCCCCGTGCAGGTGAAGAAGAACAGCTCTCCGCCCCTCTCCCTCTACGGCCAGCTACTGTGGCGCGAGTTCTTCTACACGGCCGCCACAAACAACCCGCGCTTCGACAAGATGGAGGGCAACCCCATCTGCGTGCAGATCCCGTGGGACCGCAACGCCGAGGCGCTGGCCAAGTGGGCCGAGGGCCGCACCGGTTTCCCTTGGATCGACGCCATCATGACCCAGCTACGACAAGAGGGCTGGATCCATCACCTGGCCCGGCACGCTGTGGCCTGCTTCCTGACCAGAGGAGACCTGTGGATCAGCTGGGAGGAGGGCATGAAGGTAGTTTGGGGCACTAGGTAGAACGAGTGACCTATATGGAGAGGATGTGGGCTATTGGAATGGCCCGCTCAGTCTCCAATTTAGCTACTGAAGTATAGTATAAGTATATATACTTTTTTGATCCCGTGAGGGAAATTTGGTCCCTGCATTTAACCCAATCGGTGAATTAGTGAAACACAAACAGCACACAGTGTACACACAGTGAGGTGAAGCACACACTAATCCCGGCGCAGTGAGCTGCCTGCTACAATGGCGGCGTTCGGGGATCAGTGAGGGGTTAGCCTTGCTCAAGGGCACTTCAGCCGCAGCCCACTGGTCGGGGCTCGAACCGGCAACCCTCCGGTTACAAGTCCAGAGTGCTAACCAGTGGGCCACGGCTGCCCCACTTGAAACGCTAGTTTCAAATGGAAAATGCACAAATGAAGACCTCATTAATTAGATTTACTGAGCTTTAAATGTACAGAACATGGTTCCATGTTAACAAGTCATGAGAAGCCACTCGTATTAGGCCTTTAGCTCATTTAAAAGCAAAAGGAGCTGAACAAGGTTCTAAGATAATGGTGTTTGTTTTTCATAAGCTGACACTCATGATGTTTTCATTTTAAAACTATTTGTGCACATTGATGCCTTCTGTGAAGACTGTTTATGTGCACATCACAAACCTTGTTCGTTTCCGTGGTGGCGTGTGTGATTGGCAGGTGTTTGAGGAGCTGCTGCTGGACGCCGACTGGAGTGTGAACGCGGGCAGCTGGATGTGGCTCTCCTGCAGCTCCTTCTTCCAGCAGTTCTTCCACTGCTACTGCCCCGTGGGCTTCGGCCGCCGCACCGACCCCAACGGAGACTACATCAGGTGGGCCTGCCGCTTCTGTGCACACCGTGGTCATTTGTGGTCATTCTTGGCTCACACAGCTGTTTGTACATCTCTGTGTTTGTGTGTCATGTCTTAAAACACATTGATCCCGACCTTGAGCAACTTTAAACCAATATTTGCATGAAGGAAGCTTTTCCCCCGCAGAGTTTTAATCAAGTGTGTGTGAACAGTAATTAAACAGGGCAGGTGGCGGCTCAGGGAGAAAAGGGCAAGCAAGTTGAATAAAAATCATCTGAGATTACTTGGGGTGAAAACGGACTCCTATAGAAAGAACATCCCCATAGCTGAGTGAATGTGGAGGCTCAGACCACCAATTACTCAAGTGTGCGTTTTGTTTTGGCTACGTTTGTTTAGCATAACTCCCTCTCAGTGGTCAGTCCTGTTCTTACCTGGACTGTGTCCCTCTTCTGTCCTCAGGCGTTACCTGCCCATCCTGAGGGGTTTTCCAGCCAAGTACATTTACGACCCCTGGAATGCCCCGGAGAGCGTGCAGAAGGCAGCCAAGTGCATCATTGGGGTCCACTACCCCAAGCCCATGGTGAACCACGCCGAAGCCAGCCGACTCAACATCGAACGCATGAAGCAGATCTACCAGCAGCTCTCCTGTTACAGAGGATTAGGTCAGTCAAGAAGAATCTTGTTTTTCTCCTGCTCTTAGAATCGAAGCACATGTTTTATTTTAATCACATCCACTTTGGGGAAAAACAATATGAAATTACTGTGATGGAAATTATTTTCCTTTGATCAGATTGTTTTCTGTCATTTTGTCATTTTATCCTGTTGGCTGGGTTGGGTACTTCAGAGGGTGACCGTTTTCCTTTGTGATCCTTGTGTAGGCCTGCTAGCCACGGTGCCGTCCAACCCCAATGGAAATGGTGAGGCCTCTAGCGGCATGATGGGATTCCCCACTGCAGAGAATACACAGGAATCTCTGGCCGCCACCTCTTCAGGTATGTGTAATGACTGTTTTACCTGTGGAGATTGTGTGTGTGTGTGTGTGTGTGTGTGTGTGTGTGTGTGTGTGTGTGTGTGTGACATTACACATTCCTCTCCATCCAAATAAGCCTGGTTGTAGTTGTAAGCCAGTTAAAGTGACATTTCTGGGGGTGTTTGCAGGGTATCAGATGCCCATGGCATCCCAGGGAGAGTGGCACAGTGGGGTGATGGCATACCCACAGACCGACCCCAAAGCACAGCGATCAGGTTAGGAGCAACTACTAAACACGCAGCCACACCCAATTCTCATACAGACCATGAAAACAATAAAGCCTCGAGCCTGTGTGTACTGTTGACTAATCTGTGTTTTTGTGGTGTTCTCTGGCAGGTTATGTTGGCAACAGCAGCAGTATGGCTTGTTACAGGCAGGAGGCTCAGCAGATGCCAGGTCCCTCAGTACAGCAAGGTACAGTAGGCGTGCCCAGTCATGTCAAAGCATGTCAATAAAGTACAATGTAGTTTATATTAAACCATACATTTGTGTTAATCAATTTCTAGTCTACAATAATTGGTCAGATATTTTGAATGTTAATTGAACAGAATTATGTCAAAAGGTTGTACTTAGACGGTTTCAGAGAAAAGATTTTGCTGTAGATATCAGTATGGCAAAATTTTGTAATTTATGTAATCAAGTGCAGCTATCTGTCCATCCGTGTGTCTGTCCGTATGTAAACATGCACAGTTAAGTCGAGCTATAGCTATAGCTTGTAAGTATTGAGCCTGTTCAGGTTGATGTATTACGTCACAGACAATAGCCACGTTTACATGGTCATTCCGATTAAACTATTCCGATTGAAAAATGTGTGCCGCTTGTTTACATGGGGTCTGTTCTATTCCGAACAGGTGCTCTCAAGCGCTTTAGAATCTTTGATCGGAATAGCCATTGTTGCCTACTTTTCCTTAAGAAGATACAGCAGGCAATCCGATTGACTGTATATAAGGCTGTTCAATCGGAATAGGACCGAACCACACCACCTCTTTCATGCTGATTAAAATTCTGATCGGATCAGGCATTTTTATTCCGATTGAGATGTTTTATATGAGAATTTGTATTCCGATTGAGCCGTTATTCCGTTTCTAATTGGATTAAAAGTGTCCATGTAAATGTGGCTAATGCTACCGATGCTGGAGTTTGTAACAAATTGTTTCAGTTTGGTTAATATCTCTGCTCTGGTCTCATATGACAGCTCTTGTTATTTATGACATGTTTATGTTCTAAAGTGGTGTTATCCAACCATCCACTTTTTAAATGCTTTTCCATCCTTGTTAATATTCCTCCTTCATTCTTCCTGCACTTCCTCAGGCTGTGGGCTCCATCCAACCAGCACCCTCCCCCCTGGGAAACGCCACAGTGAGGACTCGACTCCCAGCATGGGCTCCAAGGTGCAGCGGCAGAGCAGCACTTAGTCAGGTAAGCATCACCGTTTGACAGGGCCTTCTGAGTCATGAACTGCTTGAAGTACCAATCAGATTTCCGCCCATTTTAATCCCTTTTTATTTGTGTGTTTTGTGCTTTCTCAGGAATTTGGATGACTTCAGGGCAGCATCACAAACACTTGCAACAACTTCTCAAAAACATACATGTGTACAGATATACACAGCCAAAACCAGATGATGTCGTTCATACATGACGGCCAGAGAACCCGGAGACCAAAAACGCTGTTCTTACATTTTCAACCTGTTACATGTCCGTGAAGAGAAAGGTCGAAGACGACATTTACTCGACCAAACACATGTTGGTCTGTTTTTTTTTTTTTTTTTTTTCCTGTAAGCACATCCACGTTTTGAAGTCTAAAACTGTAATATAGTCACTTGGACTACACCCAAGCAGGTGGCAATGTTTTCACAACCCAGCAGCGAATTCTACTGCCCTGTGGTTTCATCCTGCCACTGTCCACCTGAAGTTGCCTCAGCGCTCGGATAGACTTGGGTGGCAGACCTTTGTGTATATAAGGATTTGATGAGTTCAACTCGCATACAACCTGTACATATTTGATATTGTATGTGTTCTCTCTCTCTTTCGTCTAGTCATAGGCCCATTGATATATTTTTGATATAAAGAATCCTTGTGAGATTGAGATTTTACTCTGTTCTTTATGGAAAAGTAAAAATAAAAAAACTTTTTTGACACCCCCCCCCCCCCTTAGAAGGTCAGCTGGGTGCCTGGGTCTTGCTGGCACGTTTTTTCTTCCTCCTGTTCAACTCCAACTCCATTACTTCTCTGATTCCTTCTCTTTCCCTTCTGCCTCCACCACCCTGCCACCCACCAATGGACCCCAGCCTCTACGCTGTCTTTTTGTCTTCACTTTCAAACATTCACTTCTTCTGCCCTCTCTGTGGTTAAGTTCCGCACTAGCTCCTCACAGTATTTTCCATCCTGATTGCACCCATGATCAGAGGTCCACTCTGGCCTGACGTGACAAGCAATCTTGTTCCACCCCTCGCCGGTTAATAACTTCCCCTTCTGTGATTATCTTTGTGTACTATTTGAGTGTGTACTATTTGAGTGTAACACATCACTTAGTGCTTCTTCGTCCCTTAATGTTGTGCTTGTTTATTAAATAAAATGATAAATGTGAACTATAATAGTTGTCATTTTATTATTATTGAAATGAAATGGATTCAGACAAAGCAAATGCTTTGAAGATTAGGCATGTTGCAAAGTATAATTGCTAATATATAACTAATTGCTAATATATAGTATATTTTTATACAAAACCATTAGTATGAACATACTACAATGTCACCTTCTTTGGCTATGTTTGTATATATTTTGCAACTTGTGTAACCACTGAAGGTGTTTTTGTTTATTTGTTTCTTCTTTTTGACTGCAGTTTTTTTCCTTAGACCTAAGAACATTGTCATAAGCAGCCAGGGCTCTTGGTCTTCTAATTTGTTTTCTGAGGACTAACAGAGCTGTGCTTTCAAACTATTAATATTACTATTATGCTGAATGTTAAATAATAATTGTGGTTGTCTTGCAACCCTGGCTTATCAACCTGAATTTGGCAGCACCTCATGAAATACCCACTTCAGTCTTGTTTACTCCTCTTGAAGTTGAAGATGGATGGTAACTCTCATTACAGGATGTTATTAGAATGGAGTGTGTATGAAGGCCCCGAGTGGAGCAGAGTACAAGTGACAACCTGAATGAAAAATACAGTTATGAGTACAGGTCCTAACACTAGTATTGTGAAAATGTAGCAATTATTTGGTGGTTCTGAATCAGGTCCTAACACTAGTATTGTGAAAATGTAGCAATTATTTGGTGGTTCTGAATCAGGTCCTAACACTAGTATTGTGAAAATGTAGCAATTATTTGGTGGTTCTGAATCAGGTCCTAACACTAGTATTGTGAAAATGTAGCAATTATTTGGTGGTTCTGAATCAGGATATAAGACACTGAAATCGTTATGTTGTGCTTCAAAATGTGATGAGCACTCCTCTTGAGAGATACTGAGCTTGTTCTAGCTGTTCATCCCCTGCATGGGTATCATGATGATTCAGCATTACTGTACAACTGTGAATATTTACAAATAATAACAAACATTTTAACCTTGATTTATTCATTTAAGGTCTTTGTAAAAAGGATAAGCAGGTTGACATAAACAAACCAACATTTATTTTATTATTTTTCATTGCTTTGCAATGTTTGTGCATAGCCTTAGTGCAAGACACTCATCAGTCTGAAATACTTCAGCCTTTCAGACTTATAATTGGAACTTAAATAATTCCTACAATTTTGTTACTGCATTTTTGTTCCAATGGGAAAGTTTTGTTTCTTCTGCTGATCTGAACCAATGTATGAACCACGTCATTATATCTTGTCAACTTACTTATTACAACATTACATTACTTATCTCCCCAACTTAACCTCTTAACAGTATGAAAAAAGTTTTTGCATTTCACAAATGTTGAGATCTATAAACATGTAGTGATCATGTTTCACGTTTAAAGAGTAGTCATTCCCTCCAGTCTGGTTTTATTGCATTTCAATTTCCCCACAGTTTATTATGCAAAGGGCATAACAGCAGTGTGACTCAACAAAAACAATCTGAATCATTCTTCTGAACACCTCAGTGGGGCCACCGGGTTGAAGAGTGGCCTCTCTGTGCGTAACTTTAGCCGGCCGTAGCTCGCCTCAAAGTCCTTCTTGGTCCCGACGATGACGTCCAGGCTCCCGGAGCGAACATCGTAGCCGTACGACCCCAGCTTGCTGATGCGATACGTCACGATCTGCATGGTGAGCTCCAGCACGTTGGGTGTCTCGCGCACCTGCTCAGCGGTCAGCCCCGCGTCCATGAGTCCGCTGAAGCGTCCGGCCAGCACGGGCACGGAGTAGTAGAGCAGCGCCGGGCAGCGCAGCACGATGTCGTGCAGCTCGCCGTCGGAGCAGTCCAGCGCCGCCTGCGTGTAGTCCATGGCCTGCCGCATGGTGGTGGGGTCCATCTCGGAGATGCACGCCCGCAGGCTGGACACCAGCTGCAGCAGCTGCTCGGTGGTGAAGCCGCGGTCGTGCAGGAAGCCCAGGCTGTCGCGCCAGGCCTCGGCCGGACGCAGCATGATGAAGGGGTTCTGACTGAGCAGCTTCTGGAGCCAGACGCGCAGGTTGCCCTCGTCGCCGCCCAGGTCCAGGTAGGTCTCGCGCAGCGTGTGGATGACCTCCTGGTTGCGCTCCACGGGCCGGCTGAAGCTCTGCGGCGCGCTGGCCATCAGCTTCCCGATGATGCGCTTGCTCAGGCGCATGCTCTGCAGGTAGCGGATGTTGGCGCGCTGGTTGGCGTGGTGGGTCACGGCGAAGAAGGAGGCGGGGAACTTCTCGATGATGCCCACCAGCTCGCGCTGGTTGGGGCACACCGAGGCCCACAGGTCACGCTGGGCGGCCACGTCCTCCGGCCGGCAGAGGATGGCCTCGGGGTGGGTCTCCAGCACGCGGGCCACGCAGGCCGTGTCGGCGCCCATGTCGTGCAGAAGGCTGGCTGTCTCGCGCACGTACGTGGGGCTCTCGAAGAGCACCCAGCTCTTGAACTTGCGCACCTTGCGGATGTCCACTGACAGGTCGTAGAGAGTACTGACCGTGTGCTGGTTCTCTGCCAGACTGCTGACCAGTGTGCTGCTGGGGTAGGCACCAGTGGAGGGCAGCAGGCGTAGTCGATGGCAGTAGGCACACAGGGAGGCAGTGGTGGCACGAAACATGATGGCAGATGTGGCAAACTCAGGACACAACCTGTCAACACAACAAGACCATACATTATATAAAGATCTGTTAATACCTGTTGTAGTACTACTACTACTACCACTATCTACTATTAATATGTGTTATAATTAGTGCTGTCAGTTAAACGCGTTATTAACGGCGTTAACGTTAACCTATTTTAACGGCGTCATTTTTTTATCGCGAGATTAACTTATTTTTGGTGTAACAAACTTTGTAGTTTCTTCACATGCTGTTGCAACAACTAGTAACGTTAACAACTACAACACCACACAGGATCTAGCTAGACCGGAAACTAAACAATACTGCACTGACGAATGTAATGGAATGTACACGCCCCCTTTAAAGGGAAAGATGATAATGTAAACCTATGCTGCATCAAAGTGGGGAGCGAAAAGGGCTTATAGTATACTTACTACATCTTGGAACAAACGTGAATAAAAGGCACAAAATAAGGTTGGCGTAAGAGTTATCTGTGTGTTTGAGATTAACGTGACCATGTTCCTATGTTTTGCTCTTTCCAGTTTACTAACAGGAGTGTCACAAATGTATGGATAGGCACATTCAAACGGCTGACTATAATTAAGTTCAACTAAACATAAGTCATACATTCATTCTATCGCTTGTAATATGAACGTAGCCTATTTCCTACAACTAGGTGAGATAATTGGCTATGTTATACTGAAGTTCCACAGTTAGCTAGCTAGCAAGCCAACCGTTTTGCATGGGATATTATGGTAAGTGTAGCTGCTAGCTACATGCAACATTTGTACAATACATGGGGTATTGCAAACGAATTAGGTTGATAATGTACATAGTTTCGACATGAGTAAGTTACATAAACATAATTCTTCATAACTGCCGTGTTAGTAAAATGATTGAATGTCCTGTTTAATAACTAGATGTAACGTCAACGTGTGATTACTATCTGTCTTTGCCATTGGAATCAATGATATGTTAACATGTTTTCCGCTAAAATGGGGCGTGATGCAGAATGTATCTTTATCAAAGATTGTTAAGGCGGAGCCTTAACAATCTTTGTCTTTATGATGATGCGCCGTTGATGCGCCGTTAGTAGGCTACGTAAAGGCATGCTGCACACACTTGGTTGGGCCTACGAGCCGGCCAAAGAGTAGTAGCCTAGGCTGACGCATTAGTTGTGTGCCGCCAAAGATTTTTCCACCGTCACTTGTTCTGTTATCAACATTCCTCTTTGGCTGCTACTATTTGCGATGCACTCTGCTTTCGACATTGATTTACATTAGATTCCATTCTTTTCCATACAATTCCGCACACCAGCATCGCACTTTGCCGCCGTGTAAATCACGATTCAGTTACAGTATATTATTTGGTCGACTCCATAAAATCTATTGTTCATCCAGTGTTTGCCTGTTAAAAACTTCTGCATTGATGTGTGTGACAAGTGACAGTGCACTATAGACTGTAGGCCTATAAAATTGCAATGCACTCATGTTGAAAAGTTCCTTATTTTCAACTGAACTATTGTCTGTTATGCCCTTTATAATGTGTGTAGGCCTACATTTTGTGCATGCACTTCTGCAGTAGCATTTATTTCAGTTTATATCAGCTATATTTCTGAAGAATATATTGTGTTGCCTCAGGTCTGCTGCACATCTTTTGAAATTTGATTTGAAATAATCAAATAGACCTACGTCTTAAAGTTCAGTTAAAACTTGCTTTGCTTTCATTTCAATCCCAGTCAAGATACACAACTATTGCTTTATTGTTAATATGGACTCCTGGAAAGTTCAGAAATGCAAAATAATAGAATTTTAATCATATGATAAAATATGTGATTAATCGTGATTAACTATAGGAATTCAGCGATTAATCGTGATTAAAAATTGTAATCGTTTGACAGCACTAGTTATAATGTTACATATAATATACAAATAATAATATAATATTATTATATTGTTATCACTATTACCTTGTTGTTATAGCATACGGTACATATGGTTTTGGAGAGCTTTAAGTGAGGATGTATATTATTAAAATTATATGAGGCCCAATCTTGCCATACAAGGGTGCGTTACTCTGATGTTCTGTCAACACTACCACAACTAAATAAGAGTCAGGAGGAGTCAGGTGGTGAAATTTGGCATAGCATGCCTCATGTCATGGGCACACCTTGTTCCCGCTTTAGGGACAGAACACCAACACCCCTGTAAGCGCTGATTAGACAACACATGACTATGCAAAAAAAAAAAAAAAAAACACTGGGAAGAACATGTTCTGTATATGCACAAGTAAACTTGGCAGATTGCATTTGATGTCAACGACAACACAAATGGACAACTTTATATGTAGGCTTGCAAACAAGCAACACATGCAATTCAGCGGAAAATCACAATACAACTAAACGCTATTGTTTAGGTTAAACAGGGAGTAAAGAGGAAAGCTCACCAAAGTCAGCGTCCAGGCGTGCCTTTCTCTCCACGTAGGTAGCGTGACTGTTGTTATTCCACTTACAAAAGCAGTTTGAACTGGTGTTTTTGTTCACACAAAATTGACATTAGAATACTGTTTTAGACCAGAGTGAAACAATACTCTCCCCGGCGCCAGCAGCAGTGGTCCATCGGTGCGCACAATGGCTTGTAGCCTATAGGATGTGCGTAGTCTGCGTACCTTATGTAAACGCTATTCTCAGCTTGATCTACGTTGACATAGCATATGCAACCAAACGTACTTGCGTAACTCACAACATTGGGCCTTGACCAATCGAATCGCTCGGGCCGAATACGTAGGGGAAAGAGCATATTTTTTTTATACGAGAAGCGTACTTTTTTGGCATTGATGGAGGAATGGAATGAACAATTTTAACAACAACTGTTAGGTTGTAATAGGCCTAGTAAGAATTGGGATAATAGGTATGCAAAGTAATATGTAAGTGATGAGTAAGACGAGATACAACAGTAACGTGTCATTAAGTATTCTTCTCATCATATATCAAATCTATGATCAAATCACGTACATGATAATCACAGAATTATTCGTTCTCGCCACCTACTGGCGAATGTATAGAACACAACAAACATGAACATTTTGCAATATCCTTTTCAATAAACAATTGCATTGCAACAATGCATGCAATGTATAAACATATTATTACATAGTCTAGGAATATACAAAAATAACTATGTATGAATCTATACATTTTACATTCTACATTTTACATTCATTATCAGTTGTCTTGGATTTGGAGAGAAGGCTGTACCAAATCATCATCCCAGGATTGTGCCATTCTTCACTGACCTGACCTGTAATGTACTATATCTCTCTCTCTCTCTCTCTCTCTCTCTCTCTCTCTGTCCTCAGGAGTGCTACAGTAGTCAGGCAGTCATATATGAGGCTGCCATTTCAGCATACAGTATATCATAACATGTGTCCCCTCTTGAATCTTGTGTTATTTCTTGTTTTTATCTGTCATCTCTCTGTGTGTCTGTTTCGTCTTTTATATATTGTGTGTCTTGTAAAGCACTTTGTGACTCCTGTAAAAAAAATTCTATAAATATATTTTACTTACATACTTAATTTACAAGGTGAAGATCGTTTAACATTGTGTGCCCTTCAAGCAGAAAGTGTGTGTACTCTAAAATAAAATGTAATGTCTTGTAATGTCATGTCAGTGGTCCTCAAACTGTGGTACGCGGACTCAGTCTAGTGGTACCCCTGGGAATCCTGAGATTTTTTTTTTATAAAGATGAAATAATCACATCACAAATTATAGCAAAATATATATAATAAATAAATCCTTCTTCCTACGCTATACTGTATTTCAATGTTGGTCATATTTGGAGAGCCCTGTTCTCTGATCATTGTAAAAAGTTTGAGAACCACTGCCATATGTTAGACTTATGAAGATGGCCACCTTGTTTGATTTGGGTGATTTGAGTATAGTACCATATTTTTACTTTAGGTCTTCTATAAAGTATACATTTTCATTTTGCTACTAATTTCACATTATGTACATTTTCCTCTCAGGACCACTGAAGTAGTCTACCAATCTTTCTGCTGCCATGAGATGTGAGGTATGTAAACTTTCAGGTACAGTCTTGGTAAGAAAATCAGTAGCCATGAAACTGACTTTGTTTACCCATGCAGTGCAGTATTAGGTTAACATGCATAATAGTTTACTGGGTAAAGCATTATCATTTTATTTAGTCTTTTGTAATATATTGCATTATAACAGAGAGGGAGGATGGCGTTATTTTTAGTGCCTATCAGTCTTTGCCTCCCTGCAGCCTTACTGACAGACACAGCTGTCTCTCACCACCATCTTCCAATCAGAGCCTTGATTTAAATAAGATTACCACCTGTAAGCCACAAAACAACAAGGCCTGAATTTTGTCACTTCCTCTAGAAAATGAAATTCCCATGGTCATGGAGTGCTATATATGTAATGACCCCAGACACATGCATTCCTCTATCAGGGTCTTCAGAGCATTGTCCATTTGGCTGTCCCCACTTGAGATAATGGTGTGTCATCACCTATATGACACAATGGTGTGTCATATAGGCTTTGCCATAACATCACCGACTTGATCTAGTGTAGGGTTTTGGGTATGTGAACTCGTGCCCATGTAATACATCTGGCTTTGTCTGCAATATTTCCACTATCTTCATATTCATGGCAGAGAATACTCACATCTCATAATAACTGAATGTAGAATCCATACTAAAGTATAGTCAGCAAATGATCTCATAAGAGAGAGAATATATCATGCAATCATAAGTCATAATATACCTAGATGTTTGCAATGTGATTTTAAGTCATGATGTCCTACTGGTATAACAGTTATTCCCAATAAACTGGGACTAAAGTATACCAGGGAATGATGCCATTGAAACCCTTCAAAACACCTGTCTGTGTATGTCAGTTATTCCTTGGACATTAAACATTGTGGCATTTTCTTACGAGCAACATGCATTAAAATATTTATAGCTCCTTTCATTGGTCTTCTAGTGTGGCTGTCTGTCTGGAAATCCAAACAGTGTCAATGTAAACAAAACGGACAAGGTCACAATGTTCAAGACAAATATTTTAACTGCATTCTTAAGAGGCAATGATGTAAATGAAAAACAGTGGGTAACTGGATGACTTCACTTCCTCCACAAACACGGACAATATTAACTATCCATAGATAGAACAACTATTTCAAGGCCAATTAAATTGTATTGTATGGAACACAGCTGCTTCAGCATATCACTCAACCCCCAAGTGAAGAATTGCCCGATTTTCTAGCTAGGGCAACAAAGAAAATGTAGTGTTCAAATGTTCTTACAACATTTCATACAACAAGCATAATAATAGTCTTTAGCACTTCCTTCAGAAAAGTTTAGAATGTATACTTTTACTGGCACATTCAAAGCAACACCAAAAGTAGCCTACACAGGAACTGTAATACTCCAGCCCGTTGTAAAGATGAATGTGAATATGAAACAAAGCAGAATGTGTGTCCTGTCATCTCCACTGTCAGGAGGTTGGGGAGAGCACAAGTGTGAGTGCATCTGTCTCCGCGTCTGAAATAGTCTCCCCTCTTGCTCTGACAAAGGAATGAGAGCTGAGGGGGGTAGGAAGGGCCAGTGGTCCTGGGAGAGAATGGGGCAAGTCTCGAGCAAAGGAGAAAATAGATATGCCTCCATCTGTTTGAACACCATCCCCCTAACTCTAACCCCCCCAGTTCAAACACTGCAGCTCAAAGTTGGGTCTGTTTGAGGTCACATGGGTGGCGGCACCCTATAAAGTCTTGTGGCTGCGGGGCTGTTGGACTCTCCCCCTCTTTTTAGACGAAGCTGCAGGGTTTGAGAGCTGACTGGAAGCAGCACAGCTTTTTGTCCTTGTTTCAGAGTTCAGATTCAGATCATGTCTGACACTGAGGAAATCGTGGAGGAGTACGAAGAAGAGATGGAGGCTGAGGAGGAAGTGAAGGAGGAGGAAGAGCAGGAGGAGGCTGAAGAACAGGAGCAGGTAGAGGAGGAACCAGAAGAGGAGCCTGAGAAAGAACAGGAGGAAGAGGAAGAGGGAGAGCAGAATGAAGAGGAGGATTCCAAGCCCAAAGCTAAGATGTACGTCCCTAACATCGCACCACCCAAGCTGCCCGACGGCGAGAAAGTGGACTTTGATGACCTTCACCGCAAGCGCGTGGAGAAGGACTTCAACGAGCTGCAGAGCCTGATCGAGCTGCACTTCAACACCCGGCAGAAGGAGGAGGACGACCTGGTGTCCCTCCGCAGCCGCATTGAGCGCCGCCGTGCCGACCGCGCCGAGCAGCTGCGCGAGCGCGCCGAACGTGAGCGTGAGCGGCAGGCGCGCCTCGCCGAGGAGCGCGCCCGACGAGAGGAGGAGGCTGCCAAGCTCCGTGCCGACGAGGAGGCCAAGAAGAAGAAGATCATTTCCAACAAGGGCTTCGGCAGCTACCTGCAGAGGGTGGACCAGAAGAGGGGCAAGAAGATGACCGAGCGCGAGAAGAAGACCAAAGTGCTGACGGAGCGCCGGAAGCCGCTCAACATCGACCACCTGAACCAGGACAAGCTGGCCGAGAAGGCCCGCGACCTGTGGGAGTGGCTGTATCAGCTGCACTCCGAGAAGTTCGACCTAACCGAGCAGCACAAGAAGCAGAAGTACGAGGTCAGCGTGCTGCGCAACCGGGTCAGTGACCACCAGAGGGGCTCCAAGGCAGCCAAGACCACCAGGGCCGCCAAGGGCAAGACAGGCTCAAGGAAGTGAATGCCTCCTTTGGGTGGCTTTTGTGTTGGGGAGTAGCTTAAAGGTTTGTCATTGTTGCATGTTTTGGCTCATTTCCATTGGACTCATGACCAGTTTCATTTGTAAGCCTAACAAGTCATTATGGATGGTGAAACAAACATGCTGTAAGACCACAGACTCTGTTACAGGCCTTTGTTGTTGAAAATTGTAAAATTTGCACAATTTTAACTTCCACCAAGATACCACTGATATATATATTTTAAAAAGTAATCTGATGTGGAATCACAATGCTCAGCACATCAGTATTATTAAAATCCAGCAAATGTTGGCCTTCCAGGGTATATTATGTCACTGTTTCACTCCAGGAACATATGAGAGACAATTATTATCACTGTTTGAACACAGATGTTTAACAATAAAGAAAAATAAAAATGAACACTATTGTTTGTTGTGATGTGATGGAAGTTTATCCTTAAGTTTTGACAGAGGAAACACACTAATTAGTCTTGTTGAGAAAGAAGACAAACATTCTTTCAGTTTTCAAAGATATTTCAATTATTAAATATAAATTGATATCAGTTGATCAATTGTTGTGTATTGAAACAAATAGACATCTGATTGACTCCTATTCCAATTAGTTTCCCTGGGCCATATTTATAGAAACTGTTGGAACTTCAGACGTCAAACCATAAAAGGACCTTAGTCTTCCTGTCAACCCCTTATTTTATCAGTCAATGAGGTACCCCTACGCTCACTCCCCACGGAAGCTGTTCTTCTGAATCATATCGTCCAGTGGACACCCATTAGAGCAACTGTGGCATGCATGTCCATCTGCCTGGCTGTTTAGTTTGTGACAGCTGAGTTCAAGAAGGAATGTGGCTCAGTTAAGCTCAGAGGCAAGGTGAAGGGGTCGAAAGCCAGCAGAGATGCTGTTCCTAAATGTGTGGTCATGCAGTCAGAACCTTGTGCTACTATTTACATTTGTAATGACCTCCAGTGAGTTAAGTAATGGTGTGTTTATAAAAGTGAATTGCTATGACGAGCAGAGTGCATTTTGAACTGTATTGAGTGTAGAACATACTGTACTCAATTTAGCAGTGTGAACAGAGTACTGGATTGTGTGAAGCTTTCTTTCATAACGTCTGTTGATAATTAGTAGGACATATTGTACATTAACACTTTATTGAACACCATTTGAACACATCAAAATAAGAGGAGATATTTAAGCCAGGAGGCTATTTCACTGCAAAGATTATGGCACATTTTTCCTTTTAGACTTCATCTCGTTTGAGGGATAATCTTGTCAATAAGATGTTTCCAGTTTTATGAACATGCATTAAGACAAACAAATTATAAACTTCAAAAACAAAACCATAAACAAAGTCACTTATCAAATAATGTAGATGCTAATTAAATGTTGACTAAGAAAGATAAATAACATTGTAATGGTATAAATGTAATACTTTAAGTACAAAAGGTACAGTTGTATCAACAGTACAAAATTATCAACTAATCTGGTAATTTCTTACATAAGGTAACAAGCTGGTAAGGTGCAATTCTTTTATACCATGCCAAGGGATTTGGGTATCTAAACACTGTGTCATCCATTATCCCTTACATAGAGTGGCACATATTATGACCACTGCATAGTGTTTCCACTTACTAGGCTAAGATAATAAAGCCTCCCAAGCCCGATTCAAATTTCCAAGCCAAATGTTTGCATATCAGTACTGAAAATGCCCCTTGATTTTAGCTGAGACACTGTTCTGCTCTTCAGAGGTGGTTATAATAATGTGTATTTCATGTATTTTAGAGAGCCTGTAAATTCAGGCATAAAATGCAATTTTAAACAAACGAACAAAATATCTGCCACATAATAATAATTCTCCTGTGCATTTCTACACTCAGTATCAAGCTCAGTTGCCCTATGTTACTTATTATTACATCTGCAAATGATGTAGTTGTTTTCACTTGTACTTGAAAACAGTGTACTTGAAAACTTGTAGGGTGAATCCACAAGAAAATGAAATGTTTCGAAAACAATATTTGTGGATGGGCCCTTAGCTGAGGGATGCTAATCCCTGTCATTGCTGCTAAGCATCTTGGGATAGGATGTCCCAATAGAGTACCCATATCTGCACACGACCACCTCTAGTAGGTACTCATCCACCTTCACCACCACTTTGGTGACCCTCTCATTGGACATGAGGAAGACCAACGTGTAGAGAGCCACCTCAAATTCAGGACTGACCCCAATGAAGGAGCTGCCCACTGGCTTGACCAGGCCCTTCCAGCTGAACTGCAGGTTCAGGACATGATCGTCCTCATCAGGCTGAGTGAGGAGGAAGCACAAGTAAACACACTGTTCAAAAACATAACAGACTCTAGCAGAGACATTCAGCAAGACATGCTCTCCATGTGTGGAACATACATACAGTACATCAATGATAGTATGGCACATAAGTGATCCCAGTTGTCTGACTACTAAGACACATAGCCAGTAGATACACACACACACACACACACACACACACACACACACACACACACACACACACACACACTGAGCCTGCAGAGCGGAACAGCTATATATCATCTAAGATTACAGACACTGCTGCTGCATACCACACCTGGCCCTATGTGTACTTACTGTGTCCTTATTGCCCCTGGCTTTGTAGCCCCTGTAATCAACATGGCCGTGTTTTTCCTGCAAGTAAAACTGGACCCAGTTATGCAGACCCATGATCTCCTTCCCGTGCTTGGTCTCTCCGACAAACACATGCTCAAAACCGCAGGAATCCTGCCTGTGTACAGAGCAAATTAAGAGAGAGATTGTGTGTGAAAGTGAGTTTGAAACAACACGCGCTCCTTCAAATTCAGCATTTATGAAGCATAAAGTATGTCTTTGTGCTTTATACCTCTTCTATTACACATAAGAAAGCTCGAAAAAAGAACATGGAAACAGGTCTATAAGTCCTATGGATATGCTTAATGCCATGTCCTGACTTTAAACTTGCAAAAGTAACGGTACAGTGCAACCTAGTGACAAGTATGTATATAGCAGTTTTATTTCTAGGACTAATTGCCAGATGGTTTCCTGTTTACTAAAAACTAAGTGTGCTAAGTGTTTACTAAGTTTAGTGCACAATCTGATGTACAATTTAAGAGATAGAATGACTAGTTCTGCCGCTAAGACACCACAGCATTGTGAATTTTCAAACAATGAGGGAGACTATAACAGCAAAGCACTTGCAAACGCAAAGGATCTAAGAGACTATGCAAGGGACCCACCCGCCACTTCTGTCTCGATGGTAGAGGCGAAACCAAATGTCAAACAGCTGTTTCTTGAACTGCACTGCATCTGAAGAAGCTTGTCCCTTCTTGACCAAGTATCTGTGGGCAGACTGTAAACACAAAACACTGGAGTCAGTCACTGAGCACGCTATTTGGCTGAATCCATGCAGTGTTACTGGATATAAGAAAAAAGCAAGACACTTGTACCTTCATGACCTCAGTTTGAAGGACAGCATCCAGAAAGAGATGGTTCTCCATCATTTCCTGTGATGTGACAGTCTCTGATACACCCGTGGACATCTCATAGTTGTCGAGGAGATTGATGAAGTCTGTAGCCATTAGTATGTATTTATAACACTGCATTAACATTAATGCCCATAAATAAATGCATGGCTTTAGGACAACAAATTTGTCTTTTAATGAAAAATATCTCCTCGGGCATGAATTTGCTGTACTTACGAGCATAAGTCTCAATGGTCCTCAGCTTGTCCTCATCTACGTATGAGAACAGTGGATCCCTTGCACTGTCCCTGGCCTGGTTACTCCTGTGTGCCACATAGCCTGCTCTTCCCTAAGCACACAACAACAATCACTGAAGTGCCATGTCTTCATTTATAGAGCCCCCTGAGATCAAATGGTAGTCTTAGTATCAAAGTGATTCATTCAAAACCCATGGGTTGTTGCAGCATCATGTTACAAAAATTAAGGAAATATCTGTTATATATATCTGAACTTTTATCCGACAGATAAAATGCCAAAACACATGACACTGCTTTCGTGCAGGCATAATTTATAATAGTGCAGTCAAGGTGAACCATTCAAATGTTCAATTTTGGATTCTTACATGAGGCTGCAGATATGATTGGACTCATATGCACTATGAAAGGCTGTGGAATATCTATGCAAATGTTACATGATATAACATCTATTCAAACTGTTGAACTTTAAAATCTATTCAAATTGTAGAAAATAAAGGAGAGCATTTATTCTTCCCCCATGAAATTAGCAATTCTACCAATCAATGCCTACCTGTGTTGAGATGGCGTAATCCTTCCCAGGCTTAAGACGGTTAGTATCCAGCTTCCACAGCTCATTCAAGACAGCAGATATCTCTTCATTCACACTTTGACTACATCGGCACAATATAAACACAACAATCAGACCGAGTGAATATTAAGATAACAACAAACAGGAATGTGATTGGATCAACACAAGTGTTGCTGATTATGTAATGGATGTCATCAACAGTATAGGCTATTACTGTACATTATTAGATTAGATTAAATTAGATTAGATTCAACTTTATTGTCATTGTGCAGAGTACAAGTACAACGACAACAAAGTTTGTGTCTAACCACAAGTGCAAAAATAGTTCAATGTAGACGGTAGTATACAGTTGGTTTACAGAAGGTGGTTTAAAGTAATATAAATTAAATATAAATATGTGCAGTGTATTAGCAGTTACCTAATAAGAGCAGAATAAATGTGGCTATGCAATATGAAAAATGTATGAACAACATATACAAATATAGTGGCAGTACCATTATAGTAGTAAGAATAATATATAAGGTAAACACAAAAAGTAGCTAAACAAATAGATGCAGTAAAATTCTGATAATGAGTGTTGCAACAATTTCACAATGATGGCAGAACTAGTGATGGCTATGGCATAGACCCTTTTTGTTCTATATTGCTAAACCATGCACAGATCTTTTATGCTGCTCCCTGTTTTATAACTTTGGTGTCAGACCACAGGCAGAAGGGTTTCAAACTGCAGAGCCATCACCAAGTCTTGTGTTATCAAAATACTGTATCTAGGGAACAGGAAAAATGTCTAAGGCTACTCATGACACCATGACTCAACTGCACAGGAAATATATGCAATTTCTACTTCTCCATTAAATGATACATTATAAATAATCAATGGAAGAAAACACAACGGATCACCCATGTTGGTAGCGCATCTTAAATGTTTGGGAGAACAATTCCCATACATAGGCCTACTCAGCTTCAATGTGATTCCAAGACAACTAGGCCTAATTCTGTGATAGCGCGTGGTGTGTGTGTGTGTGTGTAAACACGGGCACAAACTGCGTTTCATGCGTGCTGGCCTATGAACAATCGCCTACAGGTTGTAAAAGACGGATAAGAACACCACATTCACAAATAATACCAGAATACTATCATAAGTTATTTTAACTCAGTAATATCCAAATAAACGACAGAGACCTATAACTTGCAATACCAAACAACCTCTCGGAAATTTTGACTTATTCCATGAAGTCTTAAGAAAACTTCCAACAGATTCTCCATACTTCACTTAACATTACTCGTATGTAACGTAACCCAAAACGATAATGTCACAAATGACAAAAAGCAATCTAGAGAAAATCTCACCTATACGCCATTATTACGGTTTAGTTCTCACTTCCTCAAAGACGTAGCCAAGTTTACAGCCGCATAAAATTGACACGGTTTACAATTATAGAGGAACTGTCCGTCAAAAAACACCCTCTCCCATAATAAACCATTACTTATTTGTGATTACCCAACGCCCGCCCTGAATTAAACAAACCAGTCTTTCATTGGGTTAGTCTCGAAAAGAGGAGGCGGTGCTTCGCTTCCTTTAGAATCTACTGGTTGTAGAGTTATCCATTTCTGAAGGCGTGGCTGAAACAGACTTCAGGAAGACAGAAGTCGTTAGTGCATCGAACGAAGCCAAGATGCTCTCTCAAATTTGTGGCGTGAGTTGTACCTGTGAATGCTAAGAAGAAGTTTTAAACCTTGCATCTGATATTCATCTATAGCTAGTTGTTGCTACAATGTGAAGTGTTTTCCACAAAGCCCGTGTGCTTTAGTAGGCTAACTGTCAAGCCATTGACGTTACTTAGCTAACTTATCTTAGCTAGCATGCTTGTCTGTCGTAGCAAAACTTAAAAATGAACTGCCCCAAGTTTCTAAACCAGATAGCTTCTGTAAACCAAATGAGAACATGTATTCACGGATAACTTGCATACTGTAACAAAGTATTAACTAATGGCACGGGATTAGAGCAAATTAAAGACTTGATAGCCGGGCATTGTTGAATGAAATATAGCCTGTTATTCCGCTACAAATTGTGTTGTTTGTGGAAATATTTTGATGGGTTTTTTTATTTTGTGTTGGAACGTGTTTTGATAACGTGATGTCAGAAAGATGTTAGACATGACCTGACATTTTTGAGAACAACTCTATTGTGGATTAGCTATTAATGTGTATTAGTGCTAGTGACATGTTTTCAATTTTCAGTTCATATGCGGATTCCTTGACAGAATCCGCAACTTGATCTTCAACCTTCTGTGCGGCAAGAGAAAGCCTGCAATTACTCTAAAAGATCCAACCATCAAATACCCCTTGAGATTAATAGATAAAGAGGTGAGAGCTTGTCCAGTAATGTTACAGTGCTGCCGATATGCCAAGTGTCATATAGGCTACTGAGTGGCCTACATGTAACTCTCTATCGATGTAGACTTGTGTATGTTGGCCTTAAAATATTCTTATTTTAGTGTGTTTTTTTATGTTGTATGAAACATGAGGATACTTTTGATGTTTGTCTGTGTTCGAAGTTTTTGTATTCATGTCTAACCAAATTAGCATGTTATTTGTAAACTGTTGACATCAGCAGAGTTCTTCTTTATTTGTTTATGTATTTTAGATTATCAGCCATGACACTCGAAAGTTCCGCTTTGCCCTTACCTCCCCAGATGAAGTCTTGGGTCTGCCCATTGGTGAGTTCGGTCAAAGTCTCAAATATTTTCTGATGATTACAATGCATGCTAATGTGTCAGTTACAGATGACCAGAAATATTCTTTCTTGCTGAACTGGTAAGCTAAAATTGACCAGGTAAGACTTATCCAGTGTCAACTCTCTAACTTGCAGGTGCCTCATGATGTAACGTCAATGTATTTCTGGTCATTCCTTATTAAAGGCTTTATGTGACAGACTGAAATGTACAGTACTTTTTCCAAGACCATTCTCTCTCTCATTTTTATTATGCGAAACGTTCATTCTCAAGAGGAATGCTAACAAAACAATCCAATAGATGATGGAATTGCTTGCAGTCATATTTTGCAGTTAGCTCTACAGCTGTACTGGTATGTATTGATCATGTTGCCCGATTGATCAATGCAATGTTTGTCTCGTTTCCAGGACAACATATCTATCTGTCAGCTAGGATCGATGACAAACTGGTGGTGAGGCCTTACACTCCTGTATCCAGTGACGATGACAAAGGATTTGTGGACCTGGTGGTCAAGGTAAAACATGGTTCAAACTGGATGGCTTTGGTGGATACATGCAGGCGGCATAGATATGATCTGTGTGATCAAGTTTTAGCACTTCATTTGACACCAAGAAAGGAGGAAGTAAATTCTCACTTAGAGTAATGAGTACATCTGAAATGAAACTCGTGTGTCTTTCGATCTTTGTATCTTTTATTTTTGTGTGCATTGTTTTTTTCTCTTCAATGTTGTCGTGCTCCACTTCTAGATCTACTACAAGAATGTGCACCCGAAGTTCCCTGAGGGAGGCAAGATGAGTCAGTACTTGGAGAGTTTGCGCATTGGCGAGACTATTGATTTCAGAGGGCCCAGCGGGCTATTAATCTACCAGGGAAAAGGTCTGTTAACGGTGCTGGGAAAGGATTTGTATAACACTGCATATCAGTATAATGTTGAAAATTGCAGGTTGACATCTTATGTCTTTGAATGTATGAATCTTTTTTTTTTTTTTACTTTTCAGTATTATATCCTCAGAAATGATTGTAAATATGCATAAATTAAACAGAAAGAGAGACACAACAAAGAAGTGAACAAAGTCACTTATCTTATCCTCAGGAGAATTTGCTATCAAACCTGACAAGAAGGCCCAGGCTGAAATAAAGAAGGCAAAACATGTGGGCATGATTGCTGGTGGAACAGGTGAGCTAGTGAACTCCATTTGATGAGACTGTGGCCACAGGTTGAGTGTAGTTGGATGGTTGGTTGGAGAAGCTGATGTTCATTTGTTTCAGGCATCACGCCGATGTTGCAGATCATCCGAGCTGTGATGAAAGACCCCAAGGACCAGACAGTTTGTCATTTGCTTTTTGCCAACCAGGTAAAGCTACATCCTCAAAGATTTAATACAAATGTTTGGATAAGGCTCTTGGGTAGGTATTTAAAGCGATCATATTGCTTAGACCTTTTTGTTGGTAATTTCTGTTGACACAACCTTTTGTCCAAATGTATCAATCTTTGTGTAAGCTGCCTAGAAAATCACACAATTTGTGTATGGATGTGGAGAAAAAACTGCAAATTGCCAATGCTATGCATACCTCACCTCCAGATCACACACGGACGTATGCATTTCCCCCGGCTTTTCATAAATCCCAGTTTATGTGTGGAAAAGTATTGATCATAATTTTAGTTCATGTTTCACACTAATACACGTGGTCCTTTGCCTGTTTTTCCTCAGACTGAAAAAGACATTCTCCTTCGACCTGAGCTTGAGGAGGTATTGGCCAACCACCCATCCCGATTCAACCTGTGGTTCACTGTGGATAAAGCTAATGAGGGTAACATCTTAGTTTCTTCATCATGAACTGTGGCCCATCAGTATATTGCCCATCAGTGATGAAAGGGCTGTATTATATTAAAAAATTACTCAACATTGTCTCGGAATGAAAGTATTTCCTCCACTGTGAAGCAATGAGAGATTTTTGTAAGTTACGTAACTCAACTCTGTCTTTCTCTCTCACTCTCATTCTCTCTCTCTCTCTCTCTCTCTCTCTTTCTCTCTCTCTTTCTCATTGTCTCTCGGGGGTCATCAGACTGGACGTACAGCCAAGGCTTCATCAGTGAGGAGATGGTGCGGAATCATCTGCCGCCTCCGGGCGACGACACGCTCATCCTGATGTGTGGCCCGCCTCCCATGATCGAGTTCGCCTGCATCCCCAACCTGAACAAGGTGGGCCACTCGGACACTCGCCGCTTCACCTTCTAGATGTACACAAAGAGGGAGGGGTCAGGAGGCCAGTCAGACTGGGAGTCTGACCCTCGCGCTTGATCAAAGTGTATGTGTGGTCAAGCAGCGTAGATGGGCTGCACACGCTGCTTTTTGAAACCTGGTAATTGTAACGGTATCATGCGAAATTCAACCTGTATTTATGCCTGAGCGACTTAAGAAAATTCTTGTTCCTTTAGCAACAGTGCCAAAACTGTCACAACAGTGCATATGCATCTCTAAGGCTGTAAAGATTAAGTTATGTAGAGGGGAAAAACTGTGTCTTGTCAAGTCTGGACACAATATGAGAAGTTTGCTCTCGGCGTTATGCTGTAGACAACAGAAACAACAAAAATGTCATTTTGTTTGATGTATCTGAATATTTTTAGCAAGTAAGCAAATGAATTTTGCATGATTGCTGTTTGATGAGGAAGTATGCATTAATATACACATGTTGAACTGAGACCAAAATCAGGATGCTCTGACGGGTAGCAAATTGTGCCGTGTTGACTTTATTTTGCCTCCTTCCTAATCCTACTGACTAAATTCCTTCAGTTTCTGTAAACATTGAACAGAAACATCCGTGGTCCAACCAAGCTCACTACTCAGTTTGCACTTAAAAAATTTATGGCTGAGTGTGACTAAACGAAGGATCTGTTCAGGCCCATGTTTTACTGCTCCTTAACAGTGGGAACCTGCAGCCAGGTACTTGGCCAAGGCTCATGTGCTTGGCCACTAGGGGGAGTGTTTGCCATTTTTGTGATGATACGGCTCTGAATTTTGTCAGCAACAGAAAATAATGGACCCATTGTATTATTTAGTTTTACAGTTACTTGTCCCCTTGTTTCACAAAATGTTTGGTTCTGAATGTTTTGGCTTGTCATTTTATCTTTTTGAGTTCTATGCTGTTATTTCAGTTTTTACACCGAAGCTAAGGATATTACACAAGAATATTGGCTGATGGCTTTGGCAACTTCACAGCTGGCCTTTTGCCTCAAATATTATGTGTAATCAATAATCATAGCATTAATTTTACAATAACCATATATTTATGTATACTTCAGCAACGATTGAAATGAACAAATCTGAATATAGGTGAAATACATTGTCTTGCCTGGCCTTCAGGAGTGTCAGATATTCGATTGATTTCTGTTCTGAAAATGAGTGCCTTACCATCCTCTTCAAGATTCTCCTTTCCAGTATGATGCAGATGTTATGGAAACAACTCGCTGAAATTATGTTTGAGTGGAAATGCTTTACACGCCATCAAAACTATTATTTGAATGCATATCCCTTATGCACTGTGTGTTGAGTATGTTGTGTGAAACAAACACCTGCTATCTACCATTACATGCACAATTTGTCATCACGCAATACACCAAATAAGTCATGCACAGATGTTAAGACTACAGATGTATCTGTAAGGCAAGTTGTATTTGTCAGTGTATTCATGACACCCTTTCATCAATAAAAACAAAAACAATGCTTGAACGTTCTATTTGGGCCCCAATCTACTTCCTCTACATCAAGATAACATATGGAATGTTAAAACGGAAGTCTTGTGGGGCCAACTATGATGCTGATAATGGAACTCTCTTGAAAGGGTCCATAAAAAAGCTATGATTCACCTGCAGTTTGACTGGCGTCTTTACCCATCAGGATGTTGATAATCTGGACCACTTAAAATAAAAAAGGTGACTATTGGATCAATTGCAGATATTAAATATGTTTTAAAGAGATACATGGTATCATGAAAATACCATTCATGAAATCCTGATTTTTCTTTTGAAAGTACTTTATTGACTTAGAAAACATTCGTACACAGTACACATAGCTTTGACTGGTAAGAGTTAAATTTTGTGCTTAACAATATCACTATTGATAAGTTGCCTATCAAAGTAAAGAATTTGTATCGTAGACCATGATTGCTGTGTAATAGAAAAAATAAGCGGAAAAAGCAAAAAGGGATCAATATGATATACCATTTTTCTTCAGTCCGGACTGAAATTTGGGCTAAATCCTTGGCTTGAAATGCATCCAAAGTGAAAATAAAAATATTTCACAGGCTTATAGGACTTTCACATCATGTTTGTGTTAAGACACTGTTACCCTCAAGGCACAATTGGTCAAAAGTAAATAGCTTGAAAGGATTCAAGATTAGGTAAAATAACTTCAGAGATCTTATACAGTCTAAACTGTATGAAAACAAAACATCCTTGGGTCCTTTATTATATGAGAGATATATTTCTGTTGTAGTAAATAGAAAGGTAAGGTACAAAAAGTAGGGGACACATGACATGTCCATATGCATAAGGATATCATATGCATGCACAGCTACTTTCATTTGAACATTGTGAAGACATGAAATGAACAAATGGCCTTTTTGAAACACCAAGGGAGCAATGGGCCAAATGACATTGGCACTGAATCCAAACAAGATCAGATTAAGACACCCGGGTTGCCCAGTGCCTTACTGAATGGTAAGCAGCACAGCACAGAGGTAAATTAGATTAACGTAATAAACTAACCGAGATACTGTTCTAAGCTGGGGCCATACCAACACTAGTGATGTAAGAGCTGCATTCAGATATATTCCATGAGACATTACCATAAGGGGAAAAGAATTTTACGAGTCTACTCACAACCCCCCCCTCCCAACACCCCCAACCCCAACCTGTCACATTCAGACGGAGTAAAGTTTGTTTGTGTGTGTGATTTCACTGGGCTTGCTTAGTGGTCAAAGTGCTGGGACTGCCAGTCATTTGTATACTGTAGTGGTGGGGGTTCAGGACAGCCATTGTGTTGTTCACATGTCGTCGTCCGTGGCACTGGCGTCCGGTGACCCCTCTCTGAAAAACTCCTCCTCCTTCAGCATACTCTGGAGCACAACAGAAAAGTTCATAAAACAGACAATACACACAATAGTCCCTCTGTCTGACGATACTAAGCCAAAAGACAGTGTTATTTGTGTTGGCTTCTGTCAGAGCTGCCTTGCACAAATGCATATAAACAGACATGTCCTGTGCTTTGTAAGATTTCTACCAAGCCGATTACGATGTGATAATATGCTAGTAAATTCAAATCTAATTAGATTAAAATCTTACCGTGAGGTTGTTAATGCCTTCTGAAAAAGCCCCGATTTGTTTCACAGTTCCCTCTGAGTCATCCATCTGCAAACAAAACGGGAACCTTGAGCTAATTATGATTGTCTGACTGACAGAGAGGCTTTGAACAAGAACTTCTTCAAGTGACTCAGTTGTATCTAAACGGTAAAATAATCTTATTTTAAGAAAGTTATATTTTTACCATAACAGAGACCACCCAGAACCCTGATTTTAATGAAGAGCGCATGTATTATTTTTAGTTTTGGCTAAATGAAAATCCCATCAGCGCACATTGGTAAACAATTCTCCAAGTATGTGACAGTCTAGCTCCCCCTGTTCTAATCTCCTGCTGCACTGTTATTGGTGCTTCTGGGCCTTGCCTGCTCCAGGTGGTCCAGCTCGTCTTCGTAGATCCTCAGGCCCCTGTGGAAGCTGCTGCTCTGGGGCATCTCCACGTCCATGGGGCAGATGTACTCCTCGCTCTCCTCCTGCCTCTTGCGCCGCAGTGTCCCAAAGCTGCCAAACGACAGCCTCCTGGGCTGCAGGAGGAAGGGGATGCTTCAGAGGTGCTTTTAAAACGCTAGGCTAAGCTAGAAGTGGGATATGGTGCCACCATGCTATATACGTACCTTGACTTTAGCTGTGGCAGTGAGTAAGGTGTAGTCAGGGTTTTCCAGACACTCCTGCTTGAGTCTTTGGGCCTCCGAACCAATCAGGAGGTGGAAGTGGGTTGCCAGGTGACGCCTAAGCAGAGTCTTATTAGGTGGGATGTTGAGAAGGAGGGCAAGGGTCTCTACGTTAAAGCGTGGCTCCAGAACCTGTCAGCAAAGTCAACAGAGGGCAATTGACAGTAAAAAGTGAATAGGGGATCACAATATTTCATCCCTTGATGTTCATAAATCTCACGTGCATCAACCACCTCAACCTGCCCTCAATCAAAATAGACTTTCTATTCACTATTCTTATTGCATTCCCCCTTTCTGTTGTTCTTTCTAATGAAACTTCTCTCTATTCCCTAATTAGTGGACTCCCTGGCCTCTGTCCTCTCACCATGAGTCCTCCGTGGACGCCGCTGCCCCTCAGGTTGGGGGCGTACTCGGCCAGGTCCACTGAGCGCAGCCACTCCATCACCCGGTGGTTGGTCCACTGGCAGATCTCAGCCGGGGTGATGTTGTTCTACAGATGGCAGATGTAAAAAAAAAAAAAAAAAACGAACAAATAAAAAAAACAATGTAACAATAAGATTTCCCTTCACATTGCACAGCTATAGTATACTGACAAACTATAAGCAGACAGGTTCCATGCAGCAACAGTTTCTCTCTATGTGACATCAACTGAATGAAGCGGCGTGAGCACCTCGTCCGATGGCCGGCGGCGGAGGCAGTTGGGCTCGTAGCGGTTGAGCCGGAGCACCTGGACGGCCCGTTTGATGCTGAGGTGGTGGAGGACACTGCCCACCTTCAGACCCAGCACGTCATCCTATCAGACGGAGTAGGGGGAGTTAGTTACTGAACGGTGGATCTGCGATAGCTCGAGGCGGGCGGCACTGTAAGGGGTGCACTCGACTCACCACGGTCATGTAGTGGAGCATACGGCCGTCCACCCTCCCCTCATCAAAGTGGGACTTGTACTGAGGAAGGCCAATGTCATCCAGCCATCCTTGCAGAAAGAGACAAGGAAGACACACTCAAATTGGCAGGCAAAATAGAAACAAATTATATTCAAATCCACACAATACCAATCATCATTAAAAATAATAATTAAAAAAAAAAAAAACTCAAAGTAACTTACTGGTCACCCAGTTGTAGTCCAGCTTGCCCTTGGCATCCTCTTCCTCTGAGCCCAAAGCTTGAAGAGTTAACTGCAGCTTCTTTCTGTGAAGCGGATGCTTGATCCCCAGCTCCTGCAATCAGAGGGTTAAGATGATACACCCCAGGGTCAGGTTTCTAGGAGGAGGATACTTATTATCGATCCCTTAACTTTAATGGTAAAGCAAGAGGCAAATATTACTGCGGTCTCCATTAGGCTTATGGAGTGCATGGCAACGTTTCAGTCATAGCCAGGTTTCTCTCAGTAACTGGATTACTTAAGTGCATGTACACACAGTCAATATCCTATTTTAAGGCAAAGAGATATCCAGAATCTCTGAGCTCTTGGCTGCGTGCGGCTGGCGTCCAGGGCTCACCTTCTCCAGGTCGTGCTGAGAGGCCTGCAGCAGCGTCTGGCCCGACTGGACCCAGTGCTGGGCCTGAGGCGTGTACATGCCCAGACCCAGCTCCTGCAGCCAGCCACACACCTGCTCCCTGGTCCAGCGCGCAAATGGGGTGTCCAGTTCACTGCAGGGACCAGAGAGATAGAAAGAGAGAGAGAGAGAGAGAGATAGAAAAACAGAGAGAGGGAGAGTCAAAAGGCCCACCAGCTTACTACTATACTATACTGCATACAGAACGTGCGCACACACACACACACACACACACACACACACACACACACACACACACACACACACACCTGTTGCCCTGTCGCTGCAGGTCACGTGACCAACCCAGGCGAGGACCTGCAGTGGCTCTGACGCCGCCCCTCCTGAAATCCCCCTCTGCAGCATCATCCAGGTTGAAGGACGTGGACTGACTTCTCCGGAGTCTGGCAACATATCAGCCATATAAAGATAGAAGAGGTCATATGTAGACTTTTTCAATGACTGTGTATGGGAATAATACAGTAAAATAAAACACAAAATAGTACATAAGCAGGGCTTAAAGCAATGCAAATGTCTGTGCCTGAAGTTATCAGACATGTATGAGGACATCATATATACTGTAGTCTCATTGCCTATTTTCAAAATCTTAAGCATACCAGCTCACGCCTGAATTCAGGCCTGAACACTTTAAGCCCTAAGAGTAAAAAAGACATTACCTCCCAAAGAACTTTCTCAGTCCCTTGTGCTTCTTCTTGGTGTCTGTGAATGCAGGTGCTGCCTGTCTGGTCTCTCTGTCTTGTGACTTGTGAGTTGGTGCTCCTGCCAAGTCCAGGTGGTCAGTCCCCTTTCGCTCGGTCTCAGCTATGCCAACATTAATCAGCAAACCAATTAGACAAGCACAGGGTCACAACTCCCAGAATGAACGCTCACGTGTTGTGACAGCACACGAGATATGAACAAACCAACACCACCACCACCACCACTGAAAAACACCTCTTCAGGAGTCAGCGTGACAAACTCCTCAACTTACAGAAAACCACCACCTCAAGTTCACAGCTGATTTCCCCATTAAACCCTTCAATGTATCTGGGAAGAATAACAACCTTAAAAGGCAGAACCAAGAGAATTTTGTTCAAACAATCATTGCAGTGATGGTCAAAGGAAGGCTTTGTGCCTATAATCAGTAAAACTGATCTGCCCCATTGTGATTTACTGGGCTCCATGACTTACAAAGTTTAAATGGCATTGCAGATGGCCCTGGGGGATGGGATAAGTGACAGCCAGATGTGTTGCAAAAGGAGGAAGAAAAATGTGCTAAAGGCCAGAAAACGCAATAGAAGCTAGACACAACACCACATATTTTTCCAACCCCCACCCCCCTCACACACACACACACACACACAGCAGCAGAGAGACAAACACACACATTTAAGCCTCTCAAATATATTTAAAATGTGACTAAGAGAAAGAGGAAGAAGAGGATGGGGAGAACAAAGGCGTGCAGTGCACACAGAGATGAGACCCTGGCACATGACCCAACATCAAAGACTGGGCTGAGCACGAGTAGACTCTGGGTGGAGCACAAACACAGCTCTGAGCACACCGCAGTCTAGTCTGTGGGTCACGTGGCAACCCGGCACCATCTCTGTGCACATCCAGCTGCGTTATCCCCTCAGCGGACATGCTGACTCAGCACACCAGATCAGGATGCCCTCCCTCACAACACGCTACAGGCAAACACACTGACCCTGGATCAGCTCCCACCTAAAACATCTAGTGTTTGATAATTTGGATACAGATTTGGATACAGTTCCGCCACACACACACACACACACACACACACTGGCTGCAAGATCAAGCACTGAAGTTGCAGCTCAGAGTTCTACAGTGGACAACAAGAGCTCTGTGGTCAGATTTTGACTATGCAAATTTGTCCCAACGGTGTGTGAGAGGGAGCGTCTGCTGATGGTCACCCAGGATGCCCATACTGCAGGCCAGTGGCTTAAGCTGTACTGTACCTAACGAAGGGGCACTTGCACTCCAACTACGGTCTTCAGAGAGGAGAGCATGGGACACACATGGACACAAGGACAAGACACACATGTAGTGACAACATATAATGGGACACGCATACATACACACACACACACACACACACACACACACACACACTAACCTACACACAGAGTGATGAATATATTTCAAGGGATCTTACAATTGTTTGAGAGGAATAGAGTGAGATGACAAATAATTAGTCACTGTTTATCAAAATATTATGTGACATGTATGAATTCATGGGACATCAAAACTAACACTTATACACTCATACACAAGTATACAACATGAATCAATTAGTTATATAGACACTGTTAAAAATGACAAAACAAATGTTCAGAATAATGCATGCAAGACACAGCATAATAGTGCTGAAAATGGCCAAATAAGAAGTATTTCAACAGTCACACTGCTTGAGACATTATTCAATATGTTGCAGCGGCCACAACAGCACACAGCACACACAAACGAGTATTCTCTTACCTAAGTTAGGGGCACTAGCAGTCCTCTTGCCTCCTCGGATTTTGAAGAATCCTCTTCCAAAAGAGGATCGAGCTTTCTTTGACCCAAAGCCCTCTCCCTCTGTGGGGCTAGCTTTGGCTGCTGAGCTGCTCTTTAGCCGCTGTTCTTCCTGACCCCCAGGAGGACAAAAGAGAGGCAATTAAATATACAGTTTGTGTGTGTGTGTGTGTGTGTGTGTGTATATATCTCTATGTATGTAAGTATAAATGTAACTACACAACCAAAGTTGCATCTATGAATTGCAGTTCTTCACATTGCCAGTAGGTGGCACTCAGTGTCTGGTTGCCAGTTCCCCCCTATTCCACTGTATTGCCAGCTGAAGACAGCTGTGAATCAGTTGTTCTGTTTGAAGACTCTGCACTGTGATTTCATGGCTCAATTTCATTATTCGCATCACTGTTTGATACAGAGATCATGCTTTCAGCAGTGCCGTGATTCAGCGTTTGACTTTCAACAGTCAGGATAACAACTAAGTAACAAATGCCATGCTAAATTCAGATGTCTAAACAAACGTACTGGACAGAAATATTCTGCTTCTTGGATAGGCTTCAAACAACACAATTCACTTGGGTTAAGCTTCAGTTAAGTTTCAGCTCACCAAGACAAAGGATGTCTTAAAGTAATACACTGAATGTAATTGAGTGAAAATGTTATGGTTGAGTATAACCTTGGTTCTCTGATCTCAGTCATTTACGGATGAGGTCATCAACCTGAACTCCAAATCTCCAAACACCCGTCTCTTGTGGGCCAATGCCTGTATAAGGTTGCACTGTGAGAAACTACCGATAGTCCTCTGTAGGCACTCTGAAGCAATCCAATGGACCAGGTTCAGAGAGCCAAATGAAGCTAGAAAAGATTAACGTCTTGTGTTGTCCTTCAGAGAACCAAGGCCATATTCATAACCATACGTTCTGTTTCAGTCGAGTCCGCTTGACATTACCAATGGGAACATGTATACCACAGTGCCTCATTGGCAACTGTGGAGACACATAGTGACAACAGAAGTGTGCGTGCTAACAACAGTCTCCTGGCCAGGTAACAGAGCCGCGGAGAGCACAGGCTACCCTGGCGGTCGATGTACGCCACCGTCACCATGTTGTCCTATTTGACCAAAATGTGACAACCAAACAGTCGAAGGTTGAAAAGTTTCAGAGCTAGAGACACAGTGTATAGCTCCAGAATGTTGATGTGGAGGTGCCTTTGAGCGCTCGCCCACAACTGCTGGCCGCAGTGAGAACTCATGGCTAGAGACTTGTGAAAGCTGAAGGTCATGGCTCATTTGAGGCTCATAAAAAAGGAGGCAGAAGGCACATTCAATCTGTTCAGTGAGCCTTATATATTCAGTGGTCACAGAGAGGCTGAGCTGCATCTAAAGAGAACTCTGATGTCTGAGATGATAAAGTGCTAGGCATCTGAACCTGTGAGCAGGACAGACATGTGTGTGTGTGTGTGTGTGTGTGTGTGTGTGAAAGAGTATTCTCATTTTACATGGTCAACAAATCTGAGGCTGGATAAAATCTGATCTATGACCACCCACAGACATACCTCTTGTGCCTTGGTAACACGATCCGCGCTCCTTGACAAAGAACCGTCCGAAGAGCTGAAGGAAAATAAAACGGGGAAAATATTATCATTGCACATTCGGTTTCCCTGCATAAATGTCTCTACTTTTATAGCAGCTTCAGAAAGGGCAAGCGCACCTCTCTGGGGTCCCTTGTGCCTTTGGCTCGCTGGTCTGCTCAGCTGGGGTGGCGGCCTTGGCTGCCGCCATATAAACTAACTCCGACTCCAAGAGTTCCGTGCACGGAATCAGCTGGGGCTGAGGGTTCAAACAGAAAGGACAGGCCACACACATATCAGACAGATATTAGACTGATTAAGTGCTGTGGGCTGTAGGAATGATACTCTGACATGTAAACTGATAGGAAACAAACACTGAATGAAGAAAAGGCAAAACAATAGATTTGTCAGTGCCACAATATTTACGACTTTGTTACATTATAGGCTTTAAGCTTCATCAAGAGAGATAAGAAAATCTTTCTGTTGACTGTAATGTTGTTTTGTCTTCCATGTTTTAGTTTGGTGCAATTTCACAATGAATTAGCAGAATAACATGCAATATTATGCATTCCTCAAACAAATAATGGCTGGGTGGGAGACAAACACACTTCCTGAGTAAAAACAGACAGCTCCAGAGGAGGCCAAACTGCAGCTTTCTGAAGGAAGTCTCGAGTCTGAGGTGCATCCTGTGTAAAGTAGCGCAGTGTCAGGAGGGAGGGCCATACCTCATCCGTCTCCTCCACACCTCCCGGGGAGGATGTCTTCATCTCCACGGCAACCGAGGCGGCGATATCGCCAAGGCTCCCCGCTCCAGTGTCCTCCCTCAGTTTCTCTGTAGGGTGTTACAGAAATAGATCCACAACACACCCTTAAACACATGTATGCTTCGCCAGTGAAGATCACACACATGCTCAACACATGGCTGTGAGAGTGTTTATGGTCATTAAAAATAATTAAAGATTTTGATAGGATGTCAACAGTCTCATCATGCACTTTAACAGTATTAATTTGTCTGAGGTGAGGTCTAGCTTCAGAAAGACCCAGTCTCACCTTTCCTATCCAGCACTGACATAACCCTGATGTCCTGAGTCTTCTTGAAGCATGTCAAGGACAGCTGAAGCTCTTCAATTTTACGCTCCTGTGTGAACACAGACAGCTTTAACACCTTACATAATCCGACAAGACAGCAGATCTTCAGATGAACATTCCACATCTAAATCTTTATGGCTACCCAGGTGCTATAATTTTTATGCTTCTGTCAGACCAAGAAGACAAATCAAAATACGAACCTTCTCAGCATTTGCTGCCACCACCGATTCCATTACCTTTTTCATTCTTTGCACTTCCATATCTGAGAAATAGAGTTAACATGATTTCCCTGTGCATATGTCAAGGCAAACATTCAATCAACACAGACACATTATTAATAACAATCTATCAAGTAAATTATAGCATGACTGACTCATAGTATATTTTATTGTGTATTTGTGGGCAGCATTCTTTTCACTGTAACCAACATTGCATCTGGCAATGCAGGGAAACCAACCAAGCACCTGTTTATAACAATCCCAATGCCGATAAGTATGTCACACATGAACTGTATAGGCAGCTTGTTAAGCACTATGCTTAAGAATTTGCATTGTAATGTTGCAAAAATGGTCATCTGTAAACGACTGTTTTTAATCAAAACCCATTTAAAAACATGTCTGAGAACACACAGAAGCCCATTAGGCAGACATAACCTGAAGGCATTTATTTTTTCATTTTTCTGTTTTTACACAGAACTCTAGTCATATGAAAAGCCAATGCCAATGTAACTAACGAAGGGAAATTCCCGCTGGCTAGAGCTCCCCTTCAACCTCAGACAGAGACTAGACTGTGGTGTAAAACACTCCATTTGATGAGGCAACTTTAATAAAATAATTTACTTATATGACTTTAGACATCTACATTTGATTATGTTTGCCTGCTTGACTTACACACGTTGCCTGCTTGACTTTCCAAGATTAAGTATGAACTCACATTGCAAATCTGCAAAACCTAATTTGACAAAAAATGTAAGATTTTTTTACAGGGACAAATGTCATTCCAAACCAAGGCAATGACAACTGGTGTAGTGTTATGTAGAAATATCAACTCCACACCTCTGTCTACATTCAGGCCACCTTTTGGGGTTGCAACGTCTTGCTGTGTCTGGTCATGCAGGCTCTTCAACTCGGCCTCCTTCTCTTCCAGCTGTTTCTGCAAGTCCAGCAGCTCCTCCTGAGCAGCAAAACCCACAATTACCATTAGCATACACTGCATGACTATTATACCTGCGGTAGTCTATGACAACACTGGGATGTTCTGTTCATTTAAACGGTGTTACAACAGAGATACAACTTGCATAATGAATTATAATAGTGAAACACACATGATGAAATGGAAAAGGAAAGAACAGAATACATTTAGCCAGAAACAAGATGGCAGTACAGCTACAGTAGAGAAATAAAGGTTTTTCACTCCATTAAGAGATCTTTCTATTGTGCACCTGCCAGGTCTTCACTCCAAGAGTGAGGTAAGTTAGAAAGACAGAGTCCAGTGATTAGTCAGGAGACAGCAATGGCACAAGAAGGCACAGGAGAGCAGAGGAAGACAGACCTGGCTCCTAAAATGAAGAAGAGGGGGATCAAGATCAGAAAGGAGGAGAGATACTAGAAGAGTATGAAGGAAAGGATGCACCTGAACTAGACACCAAACAAAGACAACAACAGGGCTTTAAAGCAAGACAATTGTACTCTATGTCGCTGAAACTATATTATTTTCTTTCCATGTGCAGATTTTTTGGCTTTTGTTATTGGTTTATTTTCAAATCTGAATCGGCCCAGCCTACGCCTGAGTTTTGGTAAAGTACCTGATAAGTATGAGCCCAGCAGTAGGTCCAGAGAAAGACACTAATCATGTTTATATGGCCCACTCACTTTGTTGGCCCTCAGCTTCTTATCTTGCTGTATCCTCTCATTCTCCATGTCAACGACACGAACTCGAAGGTCATTGACCTCCTGGTGCAGAGCCTGGTGACAAAGAAACCATTAAAGTTAAATTAAATGATAATTAAATAGCTCATCTAAGAGATTCCAGATTCCTGGGGAAATATGACACTTGAAGCATGCCTTATTATCAACCCAGACAGTGAATTAAATCATATTGCCACTCATATAACAGGACTCATATCATAGGAATTCAGCACTCATAAATCTTCACACAGACTGAATCGCTCATCAAGCCAGAGGAAGCCACTGGTTGGGCTGCTTGATTCATTGTGAAACACTTTGTTGAATAAACACAAACCAATTTGTATGTTATACAAAGTCATTTGTAAATGCACTGACAGCATCAATGGTTTTTAATCTGATGCTTCAAATTCCCTGAATGCATATGAGACCACTTGGTATAACTTTCCATCCTGAATGAATTTACGGTCTCTGAAAATACTTGGCCTCAGAGGGAATATTCCCTTACTCTTCCACAATCCCCCAACCCCACCCCCCTCTTAATCTGGAAACCCTGACACATTGTAGGATAGCCCCAGCTCACAATAACCAAAAGGGTTTTATTACAGGAAAGTGCTTTTGGGGCTCATGGATTTCACCCTCTCCTTCCATACACAAACTCATTTCAAAGCAAAGGAATTTACAAGGGTGTTCTGGACAACTGATTTATCTCAGAGATGTAAATGTACCAATTTCCCTCCCAGTAGCTTCATTTACTAAATGTTGCATTAAGCTTATGTAGCCTACGTGCTTCAGTGTGAAATTGAACACCCAAATGTATGTTTGTTTTAACAGGCTGCAGCACATTACCTCGGTTTCTCTGCGGTCTCTCTCCACAGCGGTCAGCTTTAGCTTGAGGCTGGACACCTCAGTCATCAGCTCCAGTTTCTGCGTCTCCAGAGTAGATCGGCCCACCAGCTCCTGCAGAGTACACAAATACGCTCTCATAAAGACAGAACTAATCATGAAATATAGTTTCCCAACAAAAATACTGTATATGGAATTGCTAAAAGGGAAACACTAGCATAAAACTGTGTGTACACCAATAGAAGCAAACAATCAAATCACACAAATGATACTATGAAATCATCTCTTCATATCGTCACACAAAGTACGCACAAAGTACTACATATCAAGAGCACAAGATCCAGACATTTCTATGACTTCAAATATGGTCATACCTGTTGAAGCAACTCTTCCGTAGAGTTCAATTTCTCGCGGTGTTCCTTTAGACACGTCTCCAGGTCCCTGATTTGTTCTCCCTGCACCTCAACCTGGTCTGTCAAAACGCTCACCTGAGAAATGGAGTCCGTGTTCTTGTTAGCAACAAAACTTTGTGCAAAGTCTTCAGTCCTGTTAGAAGCCTGCTCTATCAGTTGACCTATGGAAACATATTGTCCATTGCGGGTGTACATTTTGTGGATGACCTCAGCATTTACTCACCTGGAGCACAAGGCATTCCTTATCGCTTTCCAGGCGACTGAGACGCTCCTGGTAGACAAGATCCCCTCCAACAGAGCTGTGGCCATTGGTCTGGAACAGCAAGCAAAACATTGTGAAATGACAACAGCAATATAAATCTTTTCACCCCCTACACAACCCTGCCAGCATTAGTTCATCTGATATCCAACTACAGTCATAACAAAACATAACTTGTTAACAGTGGGAGGGATGACGTAGTTTGAGCCTCATATGACACCACTTGTGAATTACAAGACTTCTTAGACCAATCTCACCTCTGTAGGCTGACACATCACATCAAATCTAGTTCCAACTGCTGTGTAGGATGCACAGTTTCAGAGTCCATAGTTTATGAGCTGGACACTAATTGGCAGCCTCCTACTCTGGTATGTAGGTGAGACATGACGCAAGTACTGTCTGAATGGAGTCTATTTCCTATGCATAAGGGCCAGGATGAGGAGACGAGCACAATTACAATTTATCAGAGCAGTATTACCGTAAAGTGAAAAACAGTCTGGTAAAAAGAAATTCCCGTAAATCACCCCTACTAAATCGACAGCCTCTAACAAAGTGTCTGATAATGGGATCATGTGCATTTATCGGTCTGCGAAGTCACAAGGGGCTTCAACACGTGAAAGTGTGTAACCGGAGAGACATGTGAGGGTCTAGATGGCTTTCGCATGTGAACGTGTGCTTTGTGCGGCCTGGAAATTTCATAAAACCGGCTCGGCTCAGGTTACATTGGTGGGGAAAAAATGCTCACGGAAAATGTGTAATACGGCAAGTCTGAAGTGATTCATCATTGGAAAAGAGGATAGAACACCCCTGCCGCACACACACACGCGTACGTCGGGGCACACACACACACACACGTTGGTGCACACACACACACACACACACACACGTGCGTCGGTGCACACACACATGCACACACACTTACATAACATGTCAAAACGTCAAAAAGAAAATCAGACAGTTAGAAAATCTATTGTCCAGTCACAAAAAGTAGGTAGCTATAAAAGGGTCAAATAGGCTAATGTTGCAGTTGTAAATATGTCAGATGACTGAATGCATACGTGCAAAGGCAGTACATGCATGAGTGACCACTGTGTTGGACTCTGAAACAGCACAAACGGCACTACTGCAGACTGTGTAGAGACAGAAAAGGGCAACCACCAAGTCACATGGAACAAAAGCATTTTGACAACAAATTCAATTGAAATGAAAAAAGGAGAAGAGATGACATTCTACTGATAACAAACTGATGTCCAGCAGTGCGGATCATGTGCTGAATATGTGAGCAAAGTCACAGGATGCCCTTTGATGTTTACATTCAACTATTTAGCATTCTCCAATGTCTTTATCCAGAGCCACTGAATGAATTCATTGTTCTAATAGAAGTTCTCCCATGTGGGATCGCAGTCCTAACCTTGGCATCGGTCCTGCTGTGCTTTGCCAACACGCTTTGTCATGTACGTACGTACAATGTGGGAACAAAGTGTACCATACTGTACGCATGGTCAGCTTATAGCTGTCAAAGGTATTAATGTCTAAAGCTGTAGGCAGTAGTCTACATCCAAAGCTAAAGGAGCTTCAGTTTTTACTAAGGGTTATGCCCCAGGAACCATTTGCATTTATACTATACAGAACATTCCTGTAGTGGCCTCGGGTTCAGCTCATAGAAAGCTAAATGTTCAAGTAAAGTTTCTAATGAGCTGTAGCCTTCAACTGACCACCACCAACGCAGCAATCAAAGCACCCCTTAAGGGTGAATTTGGTAAACTAAACAACAGGGTCTCGTTTATTTACAACTCTTTAGTCCAAACCAGACAGTTGACGGCCACAAGTCTATTCAGAGTTGTTCATTTGAAACTGCACGCACTCTCAGAGCATCCAAACCCAAGAGAGTCTCGCGCACAGGATGATTATCTCCCAATTAGCTCACTGGACGCCACTAGGGAGCAAACTTTTTTTTAACCGAATCAAGACCCGAAACCCGATGCTGGACTCACCAGGCGTCCCTGGAGCCACTCGGTCAGGCCCTCGGCGGTGGTGTCGGACACCTGGCACCGCAGGCTGTCCCGCTCGTCGGCGTCCATCAGCTCCAGGGCGCCGCGCAGGTCCTCCAGGAGGTGCAGGGCACGCAGGCTACTGATGAAGGGAGAGGTGGGAGACTGGCAGTCGAACAGGCCGTTGGAGTAGTCAATGGCCTTGGAACCTGCGGAGGAGAGCGAGGAATTTTATACGAGGTTAAGTGGAAACACAAGGGGCAGAGGAGTGAATGTGAGGAATGTCTCGTCTGCTAATTGCATTACATTAGAGGCGAGAAGTGAAAAGGAATCAGACAAGGAATTAAGTCAAGGTGTTTTGAAGGTGGTTTTCAGGGAGGAAAACACATTTTGTAGCCAGAGATCACAATGCTTTGAGATGCAGCGAGTCGACAAATTATTTCTAATGGGTAATGAAATGAAAAGAATTGGTCAGAACAGCTCGTCTCACAAAACATGTTTATGATTGCTAATTGAATGAAAATGATCGGTCAAAATAGCCTGGTCGCAAAACTCAGAGACTAAAGGAGACTGTGGCCTCGCTGGAGTGGTTGATTCGGTCAGATGACACCACTTGACCTGCCAGGCTCTTGCCACTGGCAGCTTCACCTCTGTAATTACGGGAGGCAGTGGAAAAGGAGCTGGGCGAAAATGAGACCCCATTTCAATCCATCTCTCACTGCCCCAGTCTTCCGGCTAAGCCATTCTGCTGAAGATGGACGCCGGTGCTGCCGTTGTGGGCGAGAGAGACCTTGAATACGCATTAGATGGAGCAAGTGCTGACACAATGGAAAAAGCTTTGCAATGTGTCATCCCCGTTCCCCACGACAGAAGACTCCCATCTAGAGCTTCCTCTCTAAAGGCCACTAAAAGCACGAAGGATCCAGGATGGACATTTCCCATCCCAACTTTAAGTGTCTAGTTTATTTGAGAGAATCACAAAGCCTGTCCACTGTGAATAGATGTTAGGGGGAAGTGACAGAGAAAGGAAGCACATAAAACATCAATGAAATAAACACACACACACACACACACACACACACACACACACACACACACACAGACACACACACAGACACACACACACACACACCATACCTGCTATGATTCCATCCATTTGCTCCAAGGCTGCGGCCAACATCTCACTGGCGTCATTCATCATGGTTGCACCCCTCAGGTTCTGATCAATTAGACAAACATGATCTCAGAGGCAGAAAGTTTCATCAAGATGTCATAACTAAATATGACAGTTTATTCAAATGTATAGTGAGGTTATGACAATAGGGGTTAGAGACAAAAGGTTCTGTTTAAACAACAAACATATTCAATGAAAGGATGGATGAGCAAGAATAGTGAAAACGACTGTCCCGACAAGTGCAAACACTACATAAAGTACACAAAAAACGAGAGAACCATTATGATTTGTAATATTCCCATACATAACCAATCCAATCCAATTCCATCACTGGTTTGTGGAAATTTGGGGTGACATGTCGCAATAATTACATAGGATTAGCATCTCATTTGGAATGCATGAATAAAAAAGGCACTTCACATGGGTAACAGAATACCCAACTTTTTAATAAATTCAAACAACACAGTCCTAAGGTTTCTGGAAATTTCTACTGAGAGCAAAATGAATATGACTGAAGCAAAAATCTGCTTTTCATTTAGCTGAAAATACTCAACTTTTAGCCATCTTTATTTGACTCATTTATTTGTACTTCATGCACTGCATTATCAACACAAGAACAAGAGACACAGAATAACTACAATGCGGAGATGGCTAAAGTGTAGAAAAGAGGTAAACAGCATAACAGAATTTATAACGAGGTTCCAACCAAATGGCAAACATTATGGATGACATTGCTCCATTACAATTCAAGAAAGTTAAGGACAAACAGAAAGCACCATGGAGGCAAAATCCAGCAGTTAAACTTCTAAAAAGAGAGTGTAGGAAGACTGAAAGAAAATGGCGTAAATACAAACTTCAGATCCACTATGAAATCCATAAAGAGATGCTCCGCACATATAACTCTGAAATATGCAAAGCAAGACAGTCTTTCTTTTCTAACATTATCATTAGAAGTTCAAATAACACTCGTATTCTATTTTCAACTGTTGATAAGTTAACAAATCCCCCCTCACAATTAGCGCCTGAACTTCTCTCAACTAATAAATGCAATGAGTTGTCATCTTTTTTTAAAGGTAAAATTGACAAAATCAGACTCAACATATCTGCTCAATTACAAATTCAACAACCTGAACTTCCAGCAACAAACAGAGGGAAACTAAACTTCATGTCAGAGTTCAGCTTGATAGACTACGAAACACTTGAAAAAACGGTACAGAATCTCAGCCCTTCCACATGTGTCTTAGACACTCTGCCTACCAATTTCTTCAAAACTGTTTTTCACCTCATAGCGGTGGATGTCCTTCAAATTGTAAATGTATCACTGCTGTCTGGCACTTTTCCTAAGTCACTGAAAACAGCTGTTGTAAAGCCACTTCTCAAGAAGAATAACCTGGATGCCTCCATGCTAAACAAAAGTAGTCTTTAATCAATTAACCACCTTCCTAACATCAAATGGGTATTTTGATTACTTTCAGTCTGGTTTTCGGGCAAATCACAGCACTGAAACAGCTCTCATTAAAGTTTCCAATGACATACGCCTCAACACAGATTCAAACATCAGTCCTAGTGCTACTGGACCTTAGTGCAGCATTTGACACTGTTGATCACAATATTTTACTACACAGACTAGAACACTGGGTTGGATTTACAGGCATAGTTATCAGCTGGCTAAAATCATATCTACAAGAAAGGAGCTTCTTTGTTGCCATCGGAAACTGTACCTCAACACCAACGTCCTTGACCTGTGGTGTTCCCCAGGGGTCGATCTTGGGGCCACTATTATTCAACCTCTATATGCTCCCACTTGGACAAATCATTCAAAATAATTTGATTTCATATCATAGCTATGCAGATGACACACAAATTTACTTAGTTCTATCACCAAACAACTATGGTCCTCTTGAATCTATGTGTCAGTGTATAGAACAAATCAACACCTGGATGTCTCAAAATTTTCTTCAGCTGAACAAAGAAAAAACTGAAGTAATTATATTTGGTAAAAACGAGGAAAGACTTAGGGTTGCCACTCTCCTTGACACAAAAGGGTTGAAGGCAAATGATACTGTTAAAAATCTTGGTGTATTAATTGACAGTGATCTAAATTTCAACAGCCACATGAAAGCGATAACTAAATCAGCTTTTTACCACCTCAAAAATATTGTCAAACTCAGAGGGCTGATGTCAAAACATGACTTAGAAAAACTCATTCATGCATTTATCTCCAGCAGGGTTGATTACTGCAATGGACTGTTCACAGGCCTTACTAAAAAGACTATTAAACAGTTTCAGGTGATACAAAATGCAGCAGCTAGGACTCTAACAAAAACTAAAAGAACTGACCACATTACTCCAAGTCCTTGCACTGGCTTCCAGTAAGTCACAGAATTGACTTTAAAGTACTATTGCTTGTTTATAAATCAGTAAATGGAGCAGGACCTAAATACTTGTCAGACATGCTTCAGCAGTAGGGGAGACCGGGTATGGTTGTAACACATTTTTCTTCAGCACCTAAAACTACCATTTCTTTTAAAGCTACAGTTCTGGAACTTTTTGGCAAAGTACCCACATTTGTCTACTACAAGTGGCAACCATTTAAATCTCTTCAACTATATTACAGAATTTGTGAGATTATGACAAATACAGTGTGTACCTTTGTTACAACCTACCCCACTACTGGGGTAGATTGTAACACCTATTGGGGTAGATTGTAACAGGTAAAAAAAAATGCAGAAAAAAAATGGAATTCCATTTGATATACTGATTTATTGCATAAACAGGGTACACAGGGTGTGAAAATAGATTCACCAACATATTGTATACCATACAATCCGTTCTTCACATAGAGAATGGAGATCATATTAACGTTTTAAACTAAATATAAAAACCACAACGTTTATACTTTTGTGTGTGTATGTATTTGTGTCTCTCATGGAAAGAGAGAGAGGGCTGAACAGTCACACACACAAAGATGAAATTAAACAGACATTAAATGGGTCTACTAGCCCCATTCCACAGGTTGTAACATATTCAAAAAATGTGTTACAACCTACCCCACCACTGTCATCCATTGTTTAGCTAGCTGTATTAGCATGGTGCTTTGATATTAGCAAGAGAGAGCTACACCATTCTTTACTAGAGAAACTATAGTTTGACCTGATGTAACTCATACAACTGTATCTACAATGGTAAAAGCACTAGAAAAAAATAAATCTAAAAAAAAAAAGTTACTTTCTTACCTCAGATGTTGAATTTTTCTCCTTACTCTGGGATAAATGGCACTAACAACTTGAAAATGTCCATGTGTGATCGTTAAGGATGTCTGAGGAGTCAGAAACTGTCACATGGCTCATATCTTATCCCTGATTGGTGGAATTGGTGATGTTACAACTCTCCCCATGTTACAACCATACCCGGTCTCCCCTACACACCTTCTCGTCCTCTCAGGTCCCAGGTGAAAAACCTGCTAGTAAAACCTACAGTTAGAACTAAACATGGTGAAGCAGCTTTTAGCTGCTATGCGGCTCAGCTGTGGAACCAACTTTCGGATGACATTAAAAAGGCCCCAACTGTAGCCAGTTTTAAATCTAGACTTAAGACCAAACTGTTCTCAGACGCTTTCTGCTAACTGTGCCGAGTTACAAATTCTGAATCTGCCTCGATAATTATTCTACTTTGTCTTTTATTACTTTTTTTTACTACTTTTGCTTTTGTTTTTGCTTACTAATTATTCTTTATTTTTAAATGATTTTACCTTGTGTTTTATGTTTTCTTTTTATTATGATCTTTACCTTTTAACTATTCTTTGACTATATTGCCCTTCTATGCTTTTATTTGTTATTATTGTTTGGTTTTGTTTATGTAAAGCACATTGAATGACCTCTGTGTATGAAATGTGCTATATAAATAAACTTGACTTGACTTGACTTGACTTGACATGAGCAAAACACTTTGCATGGTCTTCACTGCTTGTACTTGGTAAACACGCGAGGCATGCTCTCAGCGTGGAGTCTAGACTTGATTGATTGATTTCTATAGCTCAGTAGTCAGTCTAATCACACTGTAACTAACAATGGCATGTGAGAATCTCAATTAGATGCAACTTATCTGACAAACAGAGAAATACAATCAGCCAGAGATCAATTAGACAATATAATTACACAGAACACATGATTAACTGAAATTCAATTGTGTGTGAACTTGCTAAGCTATGAGAGCCAAACCCATTGTTCAGTCAGTCACGCCAAAAACACCATTCTAGCGCACGTCCATCTGACGAATAACAGTGCCTTTCTCCCTGGGTTCACTCACTGACTCGTGCTGGTATGATCGGAATTCCAAACCCTCCAAACCGAGCCTGGTGGCGGCATTCTCGACCTCTTGACCCCCCAAGGAGCAATTCGCCATCATTAATTCTAATGCTTCTTGCTCCACCAGGGGGGAGAACAGCATTTATCTTTCAGCAGGTGATAAAAATGTAAACACAAACAGCTGGAGCACTGGGGCTTTTGGTAACTCATTATGCATATAGTATAGGAATTTATAAAATGCACAAGGAACAGTATGATAAATACCCATAGAAGCCACGAATGACCACTGAGTTACTAGAAAACAGCAGTGACAAGTTTAAGTGTGTGCAATGCATAGATATGCAATTACGCTTTGTGGCAATGTCAGCTATAAACTTTAATATTCTAACATTCTCAACACTATTATGGAATGAAGACATAATACAAAAATCTACATTGGTTATTCACCTTCTCCTCCACTATGAAGGGCTTTCTATTTCCTCATCAGTTTGGCATTAAGGTCGAATAAGAAAAGGAAAGGATAGAATAGAATATCACTGCAGTATCACAATGAATAGAACATAATGATAATAGTATATTGCTTCTGTCTAGTTATTGTACATTTACATTATACCTACTATTCACAAGCCTATAGTCAAATGTCCTAATAGAGCACATATGTTGTCCTTGAGGAGATCACTTAAGTTGAGCCAAAGGCATATAATGAACACGCAAAGCATTTCAGGATACAACTAACCCATTCACTACCTCACTGAGGGCCCCAGTTGTGCTGCCATTCCCCCAAAGACTCATACACGGAGTGTGGCAGGGCTCATTCTGTTCCCACAAGTATAGCCACTCCACCGTATCGAGTCACTAATCTATGCAGCAATGGCAACATGATTGCTGCAGACGTAGCAATGCTGGGCTCCACTGACTAATGGAGCTGAGGGGTTGTGCCAGTAACATAGGCCCAGAGCTCAATTGCTCCATTCATTCATATCCACTCATAGTGGGGGTTATTATTTCAATGCACAAAAAAACCCCAACAACAGACGGCCTCCATTCTTCTATTACAGGGAAGAGTTTGATATGGCCATGCCACTGGAAAAACAGCTCAGACTATGTGTGGAGATTCTTGAGTAGATTTTCACCAGTGGGGTTTCCATTCCTTGGGTGAGCCCTCATTTCTCTGAGTGCTTTCCTTTCCAAACACCCAAGTCTGCAGAAAGTGTAACTGCAGACCACCTGCTGAAGTTCTTGCGATGAAAATTTGGTTTTGCTGCCGCATCATTCCTTGTGGCTTGCCGACGTGCCGGAGGCATTTCCGTCTGTCCGGGGAGGCGGCTCTGCCTCCCGGCAGGGACGGCGTCTCTATTTGGTCAGCTGTCTGCTATCACATCCTTTAGGGAAGCCTGGACACTCTCCCAGCGACTCGGTGGCAGCTAATCCAGAGACTCTGTACCAAAGCTTTCTCTGCCCATCCTCTGTATTTGAGCACAAGAGTAGTGTTCCCCAGAGCATATTCATGGTATGTAATATTATCACAGATTCAGAGGCCCACTCTCGCAGTGATAATACCCAGCACCTCTAAAGTTTTCAAAGCCATGCACTAATCTCATGACTATCCCCATGTGTTTATCTGGTCATGGTGACCCATGCCTTCATAAGAAAGTGCGCAACGGACCAGTCACATATTTCCACTGCCCTGCTGCAACCCTCTCTGTCGGTCTGCTCATTGCACAGTTGGAAAACAACATAAACTATGCTGATTATATCTTACAAATGCTCCAGTTAAGGAAACGCAAACAAACAAAGCCAGCTCACTGACACACTTCTGCGTTGTTCTTGCTGTGGTGTAGAGCCTCCCCATAACATATCTGCACGCCACATGATATTTAAAAGTAGCATTTTTAAAAACTCCAATCTAAAATTATTGTGCCTCAGTGGCACCTTTTTTATCTTTAAAAAAAATGTGAATCCTGAGTCATGTCTGGATAATTCATGGGAGCATCTAAGCTCTGCTCTCTGTCTAGTACCAGGTTCCAGGCCCTCCGTAACCATGTGACCCACTACTATCAGCTTCCTCCCACTGGATTCCTTCAAATTCCTCCAGATAGACAAACGTACACATTGCAGTCCCAGACTCAGTCTCTTCCCCCTTAGCTATGCCCATTAGTGTCTGGCCTACAATTGCTATCCAGGTTTTCTCTTCAAACATCCACTTCCTCTCCTAATCCGCCTCTCTCCAAATGAAAATAAGGTCAGACTATTCTACTGGCACTGGCAGGCCTGTTTGAAAGGACTTTGTGGTTTAATATACAGACTCAGACAGACGACTCCCCGTTTTGGCTCCGAGCCACGCCTGCCATCAGAGAGCAAAGGTAGAAGCTATTTTGGTTTATTTACATAGTTTGACATCTACCAGATGTAGAGATAGGGAAAAGGGGGGAAGGGAGTTCTGAAAGAAAAACAACCGTGTGCCTGCATCGCCTTTGACGAGGTTATACGTCGAATCACACGCACGCATGCGCGGAAGAACAAAGACACAGACTAGGCGAGTGTTTCGAACGTATGCGGCATACACAGACACACAGCCAGCTGGACCACATATGTCGGACAGAACTCCAGAGCTCTCTCTCCTACCCTCCCATTCAGCGGACTGGAATATGGCCAGAGCTATAGGGCCACTTCCACAATATTACACAAATATGTGCTACACAGGTCTGCACTGAGGAACAGTCTGTTCTCTGTTCCCAAGCTCTGAAATGGCAGTGCACATTCACAAAAGTGTGAAAGATTTTCATTCAGAATTTCATTCTAAAACTGCAACACACTAAAAAAAAAAGCTTTGAACGTCTTATGCTTACTCTAACTAGCCCCAGCCATACTATACAAAACACACTCAAAATAAGTAAATGAGAGTATACTTATTCTACAATATAATGATCAGTGCCTACGCTCAAAGTTACATCCAGCCTTTTCCAGGATAATGAGTCACTAACTTAGAAAAAAAGTGGCTTGACCTTGAAATGCCCGTCTGCTCTAGGTGAAACAAACGATGGGTCCTGTTTGAATAAAAAACAAAGGCATCCCCAGGTGAAGCACTCACTGCAGGGGCCGTTGAGAAGGAGGGGTCAGAGGTTAGTGCCTGTGTGAGACGGCGTCTGCCATGTTGAGCACCTCTGAACGGACTGCTACAAGACGCAGCACACAAGCAACTCTTTGTTCTGCTAATGGTCACATGGAAGGCATGGCACTTTGAGGGGGAGAACCACGGTACACAGGAACCATAACAGTGTGAAGTGCTTGCATTATAAAAATACACCACCAACTCAGAGGTTCCAAAGTCAGGGAATAAAGGAGTCAAGAATAGCAGTTTGTATTATATATATATATATATATATATATATATATATTCAATAGCTTTTTGTTAAAAAAAGACACAAAAAGAAACCATAGACTCTGAAACCTGCTATCAAGCATTGAGTCGAGTTGTTGATTCCATAATGATTTTCACTTTGAATCTTTATTTAGATAAACTGATCACACAAAATAGCCAAGAATAGAGTGTGGGTGGGTTGGGCTGATGGTTTTCCAAGATTTTTTATCTGCTGAGGTAGACAATGACAGGACTGATGACTCCAGCACAGGTCTTTAACAGAATGGACAGGAAATGGGATACCCAGCCCCCTCTGACCCACTGCTTCCCGCCTCAGGCTTGTTTACCCTCATGGTCACAACTGGACTTTTCCCACCGAGGTCATCACCTCACTAAGGAAATGACGTATGTCCAACAGCCTCGATCTTCCTCCAGTTCCTCACAGATGATGCCATTGTGAATGTTATATGCTGTAAGCAGGTCTATGTATATAACTCAATGCTCAGACACATTGTGTTTTTTTTTCTATGGTCGTTTTTCCAATTTGGTAACAAAAAATTGTAACTGCTCCCACCAGTAGCAGTGTTTCTCCTGCTCCAAGTGGTCACACCCATTACAAACTAGGCTACTGCATCCTAAAATAAATGACTGCAGGGACAGACAAAAAAAAATATGAATGGAATGTGGGCGTGTAATGTAAATAACAACACCATTACAACTTGATAAAGAGTGCAGATGATAACAGTAGGCCTACCACCACACAAACTCACTCAAAATAAAAAAGATTCTTAAAGAATGAATCATAGTAAGTTTCCCACCCTTAATTAGACAAAAGTGATTTCTGCTTGACTCACAGCTTGTGACATCTACTCCTGGGTGGTTAACAGGACTGTCATCAGTGAAGGCAGGATGTCTATTTCCTTTCGGTTGTTGCATAGGACAAACGCAGGATCTGTCAATGAATGGACGTAAAAGGAACTTATGATATAGCCTGTAGGCTATAATCTATAAAGTGGGCCTACACTGGTCATGCTTAAAATGATCAAATATTGTTGTTAGAGTAGAATGCTGTTTTTTTTGTTAAGTAGCCTATCATTTGCCCAAAGCAAATCCCACCTAAAGCGAAATACTGCGAGTGTCAAACTCGCTTCAAAAATACGTTGAGAAGGAATCAGATACCCATATTTTAAAACCTCACTTTACCTCAATCTGCCCAGTCAGCCGAATGAGTATTTTCTCAATATCCTTCAATATTACGGGATCTTCTAGAGATCAAAGAAACTAGTGTTTGAAATAGACAAATTGCCTACTTACATTTTGTGACTATCTACACTTTATCCATAGACACGAACGTCGCTGTAGTATTCTCGTAGCGTTTTCCCATGTCTTCAGCAAAAGTCCAACTTCTGCTCAAACAGACTGCAGTTGCACCTTTGAAACTTTGGTTGACTGAGTAGTTTTACTGGCTCCTCTGCGCGTGCGTTGGCGCAAGCCAATCATAGTAGGCGGTGTTATTTAATTAGCCTGTATTCTACAGGTAGTTTGGCATAACAAGTCATAACAAACCATGTAGTTTCTTTAGACAGACTTCGATTGAAATTAAACTTGTACAATCTTTTTAGGCTATAATTTTAGAACCATAATAAGTGTCTGTCACAGTGCCCACAATGACCGCAGAGGCACTTCAACCATTCCTCATTTTGCATCCTTTAGGCTAATGTGTTGTAGGCTACTTGTATTCCTCAAGGACCAGTCGGTCCTGTTTGTGTGTAAACTACTGTCAGTGGCCAAGCACTTCTCTGGCTGCTTGAGGAGCTTGTGGGTCGGCTATTGCTGGAGATTGCTTGTTAAATCTACGTTATTGTGATAGGTGTTTTCATTCATTCTCAAACGTTTGAAGTTGTAACGTAGCCTACAGTAATTTTCTTTAGGACTACCGCAAAATATTTTGTCCTGCGTAGGCTAACGCAAACAGACACAGCGCCTATTGCGATTTAAATAGGGAAAATATGTGCAATGGCTCCATCTTGTGTTCATGTCTTCCCATAGACTGTATATACAGTCTATGTATATACAGTCTATGTGTCTCCCCCTACAAAATGCAGCTGGAATGCATGATATTGTCGACAGTGTCATAACACCCATTGACAAATCCTCTATTCTAACATCTTGAGTCTGAGTCTGATTTGTGGTCTGAGCTGCCAACATATCACTGCTGCCACCATCCGAACCTCATGAAATAGGCTTCACTTATACAGAAGGCCTATATTCAACCACAAATGACATCACACAACCTTGAGCAGCCTATGGGCTGTTGTCAGACACCATAATGTTTTAACTAAACCTAGTCCTTAGGTTGTGGTCAAAGTTCACATTTTCCGTCCTTACTGTATTTCATTAAATTAAAGCGTGCGAAAGTGCAGAGGTGACTGTATTTAGATAATGTGCATGTGATACAGATGATTTTCTATGTATTTTCCATGTCTGACCTTATATACTCGTGAAGACAAATACTGGTGAGGAGAATGTTCTGCTAAAACATGTTTTGTGTGAGGGAATATAATGCAAGCAAACACAAAATGTTATGTTTGGCTTAAAAATGTAAAAATGTGCAAATGTATCTGACAAAATCAAAATCAGCAAATGTATCTGACAGAAAATGACTGTGCAACATTGATAACTTCGACCATTGTTTGGGTGTAGCCCTTTTACACACTAGATGGTGACAAATGCAAGCATTTATAATTCCCATTGGACTTCAGTGGAGGAGGTGTGTGTGAGGGTGCAAATCCTTAAGGCATATTACATGAAATGTATGTAAATTAAATTACATATATGAAATGTGTATAAACCCTTTCATTGACACCATATCATTAGGACCTACATTTCATATTACCACCGCCACAGTGAAAGGCATTCTTGTAGTGAAATACATGATTATAACCTTAGATCACTGCACCTGAAAATGTCACAGACTAAAAGGAAGCATGCACGTAGCCACAGCCTCCTTGCCCCTCCAGTCTTGTCGGTAATTGAATATATGGGGTACTTGTTGCTCTGTAGCAACACTATGCCTTTAGCCACTCAGTCAAAGGCACAACAGACTGCAAACGTCCTTGGTGGAACTGATGTGTTTGGAGACTAGTAGCCTCCAACCAAAAGTTGTTGCTAGTCCGTGATTTATGGATTTTCTGTGGAACTGCTGTGGATGCTTTTAGGCTGGCGTGAAACAAGAAAATTGTGGCTTCGAAGGATGTTCTCCTTTTCTGCTTTCCCACCCTCTGTTCTCTAGCCTGTTATATTTAATGCTATTGATTGTGTATTGCACCAGATACACAACGAATGACAATGAAATCTATATATATAAAAAAAAATAACAATAAAAACCTATATAATCTATAAAAACAAATCATGCTCTAAACATAATGTAAATGTATTATTTCCTCACCATATCACACCATGTCTATCTGTGTTGTCTGGTTTTGTGGCCATAGCAACCTCTCTAATGTAATGCAATATTAAAACCATACTTTGGGAATGCTTTGTGAGTTGATATGGTGTTCCAATCTACAGGAAGTCAATTCAAGTTTTCTTCATGAAAGGCTTGAGATAATATGAGCTAAGAACACCTGCTGAAACTTTTTAATTAATTTTGTCCTCCAGTCACCAGTAATGTCACTTCAAGTGCTATCAAGGGGATGTTTTAGAGATTTCACTTATTGAAGCATTTGGTTGTGGTGACCATTTATTGATATGAAAATTGGTCATGAATATTGAAATGAAAGTGTAGTTTTATTCAATACACTTCATCTATTCTGTCTTGCTCTACATTCATAATGGAAAATGAGACGCTAAATGTTTTAATTTGACCTGAATTATCTGCAGCCTTTGACATAGTGAACCATAACAGTCTCTCTACATTAGCTGACCAAGGAATTTCTGTGAAAGCTATTGGTTTGCATTCTCTTGGCAAGGTCAGGTATCAAAGTGTCGCAACCTCACAGTTGTACCTCAGGGATCAGTGCTTGGGCTCTGTCTGTTCTCCAAGGACACCACTTCCTTAGGTGAGATCATTTGCTCCCGCAGATTTGGATCACTACTATGGATACTCATCTTTACCCGTCTTTTCCACCTGATGACTCTACTATTTCTGCTTGGATTTCAGCATACCATGCTATTATTGCAGTCTGGATGAAAGATCAACACCTTCAGCTCAATCTGAGTATCAATCTCAGTATACCCAGCTAATACAGCTATTTCCCAACAGATCAGCATCCAGCTTGGCTCATCTTTACTGACCCCTGCTAAAACGGCACATAACTTGGGTGTCACAATTGATGGCAGACTGAATTTCTCTGAGCATGTTGCCTCAGTCACAAAATCATGTTGGTTTATCCTAACCTATTTGGAAGATCAGACCCTATCTAACACAATATTCCACACACCAGACTATGGTTCTTTCCCAGACTGGACGATTGCAATACATTGTTTGTTGGCCAACCTGCTTGTGATTCCTTGTTGGTGGAATGATTTACCTGCTGCTCTTCATTCTAGTGATAGTTTTGGGCTCTTCAAGACTAATCTGTTTACCTTGTATAACTCATTAATTATCCTTACAGTGTCACAGTTTGTATATGTTGATGGTTATTGTTATAAGTCTGTTAAATTCAGTCTATTACTAACATTGCTTTTTTTAGGCCCAATTCACACCAAAGATTCGCAACGAGACAAAGCCATTGCAGAAAGGAGTTGCAGCAGTGTGAATTAGATGTTGCACGTGGTTGCAAGCCGTTGCAAAACATTCACCATGTTTAGTCGCAGTTGCAAGGTTTTAGAATGTTGCAACATGTTGCTGGTTTATAGAATGTTGCAGCTCATCTCATCGCAAATCTTTGGTGTGAATAGGCCTTTAGGCTATATGACTTAAAGCAGGGGTTCTCAAAGTTTTGATTGGTGAGGGCCAATCCAGGAACCCAACATTGAACTGAGGGCCGCCAAAGGGGCGGGGGGAGAAAAAGAAAAAAAAAACCTGGAAAAATCCCATTTGTAATCATTTTAATGAGCAGGTTGCATCTCTACAGTTTATATTTATTGCATTAAACACATTTTAATTCTTAACTGAGGCTAAACCTGGCAAAACTTGGGGAAATCTTGCAATACACACACAATCCCTGGGGTTCTCTACCCTCTAACAGACAAATTTGGGATATAACAGTTCTGGTTGTAGTCCATTTCAAGTACAAACTTATTTAGAACAAATAGTCTCAGTGTGCCTTGCTTCTTATCAGCATAGGCCTTATTCAGGGCCAATTCCAGCTACCAAAGCACCACAGGAAAACCTGACGACCACGAAACACCACTAAATGGAGATTCATTCTTTTCAAAGCACACAGGACAGTTGTACAGTTTTAACAGTTTTACAGATGTTATCTAGCCTGGCTAGCGCCACCACTTCTCAATGAGACGTGGTCTGGGAACCAAACGTTCATTTTCTCGTATTTGAAAAAAATGCCCAGATCCGTTTATTGGGTGCCACGGATGTCTATCAAATGCGTCTGTGCATAGCTCATCATCGTCTTGCTTTCCCCCCTGTTCTGTGATTGGTTCCCTATCTCAGGCGAAATTTTGCTCCATGGTCTCCAGGCTGCCTTAGCAGCGTGAATCAAATCGCGCACAAGGCAGCATGGGAACACCCAGGCTAGATGTTATCAGATGTTATCGCGGGCCGCCAGAAATGTTTCCGCGGGCCGCCATTGGCCCCCGGGCCGCACTTTGAGAACCTATGACTTAAAGGAACCGTATGTACTGTAAGAAATGTATTTCAATTAATCATAAAATAGCCCTGATATGTCACTATAGACATTAAGAAATCATGTTTATTTCAAATACTTATATCACTGACAACAGTAGTCCGGCCAGGATATTGTCATTTAAAAAGTGAAGTTGCAGCCCTCAACTGATGTTGATGTTGTGTTTTGTCATGTCATGTCGTGTTTTGGCCTGATGCGCCACCCTCCACCTACTAATCACAAAGTCAGTAGTGTTTCGGCATCCGGTCCTTTCTCCCCTCTTTAACATGGCTGCAAGCTGTAGCTTCTATGATGACTGAAAATCTGACATTTTTACATGCTGTAGACATTTGTTTTGCCATTTTGATATTTCTGTTAATTGTTATAAAAGTAGGAGAGCTTGCTGGCATCAACAGATGCACACATAACAAATTTCAAGAAGATTTTTCCAGCCTATACATGTAATAGCTGTGCTTTACACAAGTATTGTGCACTATTACTATTACTATTACAAGTGTTTTAATTGGTTGTAATATGTGTATAAGTATTCTGTATTTCTAGCCTGCAAATAAATGGGCAAACTTGAACTGCTTCAAAACAAGGATTCTTTACATGCAAATATTCACGCATGTACAGGCATAGCGTCTCAAACTCTTGTTCTTTACACCATTTACGACAATTAAAACATAACCCACACTGCGTTATGGGTAATGTAGTATTACTAAATGTAACCTTTAAATACTTTTTACCTTGTAACCTTTGAATAGTTTTTATAGGCACATGTATACGCTCTCACACACACACGCACCCACGCACACTCACTCACACACACATGCATTCTCAGATAACATTCTTCATTCAGATAACATTTACACATAAAGGTTCTCTCTCCAGTAGTTCTTAGATATCCTTTTCCCATTCCTGAGGACCACATTGTCACTTACAATTTATTTATTTTAGATTACTCTAATTTTCAAGAAATTATGGCGAATTACTTTAAAAGCATCACTCCCCAAAGCTATGATTTGTGACTTTTAAAGCACTTATATTATTTTCTCCCTTCATCCCATTATCTGTCAAAACACCATTTTTGCGCAGTGTGGGTTTAAGTTTTAATTGTCGTAAATGGTGTAAAGAACAAGAGTTTGAGACGCTATGCCTGTACATGCGTGAATATTTGCATGTAAAGAATCCTTTTATTATAAATGCCAAAGTTCGATTGATCTTCATTGATAAATGCCAGTTGTTTTGTTGATTGAAGTGTTATGAGACGTGCTCTGTGAAATCATAACATAGCAAGTGAACATTGTTAAACCTGTTAAAGGTTCCGAATACTTTAGCAAGCACTCTAGCACCTAACCGTGCACTGAATGCATTAGTACATTATGAAAACAGAGAATATGTGAGAGACGTGTTTTTTCGTATATGTATATCTCGTATGTATGTTCTTTTCTCTGAAAATCAATAATCACCTAATCATTAAATCAGGGACTACCAAAGCCAAGTGTCTCTTTCCGTACATTTTCTTTTTTTTTTAAACGAGATATTGCCGTCTGACCCTCTGCAACATTCTAATTACTGAATCGTAAAAGAAAAGCCTTTCAGACCTAATGGCATTTGTGGCTCCTTCTTTGAAAGGTCCCGCTTTATGTAGTATTGTAAGTGAATGCACAAGATGATGTAATCTAGGTGTTGTGCACTCACCGTGGATTTTCAGGATGTTTGGCACAGGTGCCATCTTACTGAGGTCTATACTGTGAGCCTTGTGGATGGTGACTTCTCTATGCCTTTTTAGTCAGAATTTCCTGACTGACAAAAATATGTTAACTATTAGGTACACACTCAGCATCATTTATAAAAATACAATGTGATTATCTTTATAGTAAGAACCATTGCATCACCACCATCCCCATGAAGATGACTGGGAATCCAGGCTTTGCTTTAGCAGTTGGCTGTTCAGTGTGGTGGGACAGAGGGACGTTCCACACATATGATTCAAGCTGCTTTGGAGCCCCTGGCTCTCAGCAAGGCATTTGTTATTATCAAGCCAAGGCAGATATTCTTGACTCTGAAGTTGCCCTTGCAATGGCATCAAGTCCACTCTTCTTTACACTTCAATCTTCCTCCAGTGCTCTTCTCTCTCTCTCTCTCTCTCTCTCTCTCTCTCTCTCTGTGTGTGTGTGTGTGTGTGCGTGTGTGTGTGTCTGTGCGTGTGTGTGTGTGTGTGGTGCCATAAATTCATTAAAACTAACACACTCACTCTCCCTTTCTCTCACACACACACTTGTCACCTTTAATGTAAAAGACAGTCTGCGTGTGTGTGTGTGTGTGTGTGTGTGTGTGTGTGTGTGTGTGTGTGTGTGTGTATGTGTGTGTGTGTGTGTGTGTGTGTGTTTATTCTTACAGTATATACTTCACCGTACACCTCCTTGGTTCCCCTCATCATCTGAGAATAGACTGTTGAGTTTGACCCTGTCTGTCTTGCATGCAGCTGAAGAATTGTGAAGAACCTGTGAGGGCAATCCAATTTGAACATGACCTCTCATTTTTTCTGTTACACATTTTTTCTGTTTTTCTGTAACACCTTTTCTGAAGTACCCAAAGCCAACATACAGTAACATTAAATGAGTTACCTAAACTGGTCCTCCTGAAGTCGTGTAAGGATTTTGTCGAAATAACATTACAGAAATGGCAAACGTCTTTTCGTCAATTTACTGATGACTATGCGTCATGCATCATATTTTGTTAGAATCAAATGTCTAGGTTGAAAAATTCCTGTCACTGAAAAAGACACAAGGTCCATTTTCACTGTTCATCAAAATGTCTCAGCAACATGGACAATTTTATATAACTTAGCAAAGTGTCTTCAAATGTAATACCTGAGGACATATTAACAATTAACAGAGAGGCTCACAGTCCCTTTAGTCAGCTGGGCAGATTAGTGTCCTCTATTTGAGCCCAGAGTCGACAGAACCATGTATGACACCATTCTATTTAACACCCGAGAGCAAATGACTTGAGGAGGCTCTTGCCCTGACCAGATGCGCATTCAATACATCAGGGAGGGGCATGAGAGCGGCATGTGCTGCAACCATCTGATGCACTGTATTTGCCCAGTGGGCAAACAGAAAGAACAAAAATGGGATATGCGATTGCAACATTATATGACTCCCGGCTGATGGGAGTCATGTTTAAAAAGCATTCAAACAGTGGGAGCTTTGAAAGAAGAGGACAGCTTTACTGTAACACTGACATGAACGATTTGAAGAGCTGCTTTGGGTAAAGCATAGAACCCCATCTTCAGAACCCAGGAGAGAAGTTTTACTCCAGGATTCCGGCTGTGTATGCTCTCCTATGGTGGAACAATATTTACCGTTTCTCATATTCTTTGTCTATAGGCAAATCAAGCTGTGTTTTCATCCAGCTTCAGTAAAAACAAAATCTCATTTCATTTCATTTCACAGCAGGTATAGCGAGTCACACAGTCGATAAGCAGGTAGTAATCCCCGCTTTATGCTCCCCAGCCATGAAATGCATAACAAATGGCCTCAGAACAGAGACGGCCCCTTCAAACGCCGACTCCTCTCTCTCTCTCCTCTCACTGAGCCAGAGCCGCTCTGTTTGACTACCTCGGCTTTTTTGGGTGGCACAGCCATTTAATATTTCATCATGTTCTTCCCAGGGGTGTGTTGGGCAGAGGGGTTACCTCGTTTGTGTGCGGCTGCTGTTGCGCAACGAAGCTGACAGCTAATTACCTGAGCGAGGAGGCCAGCGTGGGGGATCCTGGACAGGCGGCCCCTCGCTGGGTCACCTTGCTGAACGGTTGCCGCAGCACCAGCCGTCCTTGCGCTATTAGCAAATGATATGTTCACCTCTGACACCTTAAGGCCACGGCGAGCCAAGTATGTGCTGTGAAACTCAATGATGTAAGACACAAATCCACATGCTATTTCTAATCCCTTATAGCATAATATCAATGTGTCTTTGCTCTTCTGGGTGACGCCCAGTGCTGTTAGCTTTGCAGACTGGCCTTCGTACATGTACATATCCTGCATATATTCTAAATTACAGTGTAGAGGGTCAGTGGTATATTTTATGCAGGGAGCGGTTAGTTAATATTCTAGTCATAATGCATGAGCTCTATCTTACAAGGCATAGGGGCAAACAGAAGGATTATTATTAATGATATAGATGAATGGAGTTGTGTCATCTTTAGATTGTTCTAAATAGAAATTCTGTTATTGCATTTGGGTAGCACTGGCTTTACAATGATAAATCATACAAGTGGCATTATTTATGAACTCCACAAACAGAACACATTATTTTTAATAGGTAGGCTGACACTTTGCCAACTCTTCTTGTTTTGAGAAGATGATTCTGAGTAAAAGTGTATATTTCCAGGCAAACTTCCAGTTTGTCTTCTAAAAGTCTTGTTATATTTTACTGGAGGAAATTTGATGCATACACCTTGCATATATGCATACATATGTAGACACACACACACACACACACACACACAAATGTGACAGGATTGGCTTTGCCTCAGCAGAGACTGGGGACAGCAGGGGAGGGGGGGTCAAAGTGACAAACATGTTGCAAATAGTTTCCTTGGTAAGAAGGACCCCTTGACTCTGCAGGAAAGAGCAGGGCTAAAGAAGGATATACTGTACAGTGTCTGTATGCATCAAGTGGACATTAAACTAGCACTTCATATGCACTATACATCACGAGAGGGCCTCATCAATCAGAGCTGTGTGTGCAAAAATGTGTGTGCTGTGTCCTGCAGCCATCTGACCATCTGGTAGCAGCTAGTAAACAACCAACATGATTTAAAAATATGTCTTTGTACTGTTCACTTTGTACTTCTTGTACACATAGATGTTGGTGAAATATCAATTATTATTTTAAGGGGCTCCTACAAATGAAGTTGGAAAGACTGGACACTGATGACTTCCATTGATGACATCTGTTCTCATTTAAAGGTAAGGTTCCTGAACAGCTCCACCTTGAGATACAGACACGCACCAGTACTTGTCCTTGCAGTGGATTCCTCTGCAGCCAGCTGAAAGTGCTTAAATCATGTCTGACCACTGGACATGTGCGAGCTGTCTGAACAAAAGCTTTTTTTGAAAAATAGCCCACCATTATAAAGGAGAGGGATAAGAAGTCGACTGGAAATAATTTCCCGACTCACTCTGTGTAATTCAAGAAGGACCCTTTCAAGGACATCAGGCAGAACTTCAATGTCAGTCTCTTTCTCTGAATGTGCTGGGAAGCAAGTCTGAAAGGTTGGGTAGGAAGACTCATACATTTCCTAAAATCCCCAAACCTTTGTGAATGAAGACAGTCAGTGCAAAATGCACACCAGCCAGGTAAATTGCTGGATTTAAGCTTATCGACCTGATGATACGCAGATTTGGCATTCAGCATTTGTGAGCGAGAACTTTTTGTTTAAGAACAGTAGGGTCACTTCACCTCATTAAAAAAGGAGAGACATGCTTTCTACCTAATCCAGCCTCTGAAGCCATGTCGGCCCGGCACATTTTTTCTAAGCTGATGGGAGATTAAGCAACACACACAACTTGTCTGGCTGTGGCGTGTCTTGGATTGTCTCCCCTTGATCCTGTTTTCCAGCTGTTCATTAATTGTAGGCCAGCATCTATATAGTTCATAGTACACATATAACTTGCTTGTGAATTGAGCATTAATCACACAGCACTAGAACAGTAGAATCCACACATTGGGAGTGATTATCCAGGGTAAGACAAAACAGGATCCAGGGCTGCTCCTGAAATGTGGAAGTCACTGATCGACGATGGGTCTCAGGCAAAGCGAAGCTGTGGAAGACAGCTAGCGAACGGCTAGCGAAAGTCAGACAGGGATCTGTATGTGGAATTCAGCCCCCAAGAAACACGGTATCACTGCAGCAACACATCACAAAACCAGCCAACTGGGCTGCCATTCCTTGTCATCATAGATTCATCTCACAAACATTAACCTCACATCACTGAATGAATTATTATGGAACGCCAGCGCAGACTGACATTACATTAGTCGGAGGAGGTGGTGTGCAAAAAATGCATTTGTGTATCCTCAGAGGATTTATCACTGCTCTTCTGTTGCATGGGAAACATTCCATTGATGTTTTACTATGAGTTAAACTCTCTTTCAAACTTAATTACTTTCTAAGGAGATATGCAAATTGCATATTCATATAAGCTGCCCACCTTTTATGTCTGGCAGGGCGGAAATTGCGTTGTAAGACAGTCCAATCCTCTTATGATGAAAAAGTCCCATTTAAATGTTGATTACTCTTATGTCATACCAGAGGAAAGTCCAATGGAAACTTATTCGTCAGAAAACAGTTGTACAATGAAAATCTCTCTGCATGATAAAATAAATAGCAAACCTTATGAATATGAATATAGATGGAAGACCAATAATAAACAGTTTTGTAGGCAAATTTCTCGGAAAGTTTGCCTGACTAAAACCAGATCAATTCTGTTGCTGTAGTTGAGAGGGAGACTGAATAATACTGCGCCTGTAGAACAATCCCAAGAATAGGCCTGCCAGTAGAGCTTAACTATAAACCCAGAGTAGGCGGAACTGGGACCTCTGCTATTCACTATACTTGTTATTCATACCTCTATAGGTGTGAACACACAGGTGATTGTGCCCAGTTACCACTGATTGACCAACCACTGTAATGCAATCACTGGGAAATAGGATGCAGAGGATCAGAATACTTAAATAGCTGCAGGGTACTTCTGGTAACAAATGGCCATTTGCAATGAGGCTGCTGATGTCATGTCATGTGATTTGTCACTTGAGGCAATTTAACATTTTAGGGAAGGTGAACAGAAAGTTCAAATATATAGGTAAGAAACTTATGAAAGCCCTTCTTCGATTTTTCTAATGGCCCCAGGAACTTCCTATATGTCATTCATATGTTTGTCACTTTCATAAAGGCAACCTACAGCCTTCCTCCAAACCCCCTCCCCCATAGAACAACATGTTATTCGGCCCCAGGAACTTCCTATATGTCATTCATATGTTTGTCACTTTCATAAAGGCAACCTACAGCCTTCCTCCAAACCCCCTCCCCCATAGAACAACATGTTATTCATGTCAATTAAATGTCACATCCATGGTATAGATGTACTGTAATGTCAACTTCACTTCAGACTTGACAGAAGCAGCCATTGTGACAGCTGGTGGTGGAATCAGTCTTTTAAATTGATAAGCTAGTCAAAGGGTTTCAATTTTATTTCCCCCACATAACTGTAAATTAATGTCTTGTTGTGGTTATATGATTTAGCAGACGCTTTTGTCCAAAGTGACTTAAGTGACAAAAAAATACAATAGTTAAAAATGAACAGTGGACAGTTTTAAAATGTTGGTCAAAATGTTAAAATGTTGACTACATTAAGGAAAATAGCAATAATAATCAATAATGTCAATGCAATGTCAATGAATAGCGTAATGAAAATAAACAATATCATATACAAGCCATAACTCATAAGGACCACTTATACTTAAGTGTATGCTGAACAGATATGTCTTTAGACCCCTCTTGTAAGACCCCAAAACATCACAGGAATGGAGAGCACTGAGCAACTCAGGAACCACTGAGGAAAAGAGTGTTGAATTTGACCTATAGAAAACTGCAGTGGGCAGTTAGGAATATAAAGCTGGATTATAGCAATAGCAGGGAGCAGATACAGTATGTGTCCTATAGGGCAAGGTGAGAGATTGATACTGTAGATGTAATGGAGGTAATGATATGTCTGTCTGTCTGTCACATTTTGGGGTTTCCACAACACCTCAATTAGATTTACTATGCATTTTAAATGCTTCCTTCCATGACTGAGATCAGTTGATTGCATCTACACTGCTTTATTGTAAGGATATTGCCTGTTGCAAGAATGCATGTTTGCACCAAGTCTGGTCTTTTGATTGTAATATTTGCCCTCTTTAACTTGCACTTCCATTCAGCGTACATGTCTAAATCAAATTCTTTGAGACACTGGAACCTCCTTTGTGGAGCTCATTAGTGGTTGGCGACTCTTGCGTTGTGATGCAAACCTGGTATGCAGACCTCATTTGTCTGATATGAACATGTTTTTCTTTTATATAAATGTAGAGTTGACTTCTAGTACCGATACAAACTCAGGGTGAAATGTAATTTACATAAGGCCAACAGGCCCTCAGAATATACCCTTGACTATTATATGCTGATTGGCAGTTAATATGAATAAAATACCTGATTAGAACCAAACACCAATATGAAATGCAAGCAGTAAAACTGTAGCTAAATGCAGTCAAGATATTTCATTTCGGTTCAAGTGGGGAATTCTTGGCATGGAAAGAATTAGATTATTAAACACATCGTGAAAATAATTATGATGAACCATTTTAACAAAGTTACTTGAAACATTAATTGGCCAAGTGCCCTGACTGAAATGAATATTGCAAATGGCTTTGTGAGATAACTAAACTAATTCAACATATCAAATCATTGTTATTAATTCGCTGTGGTGAGAAAAATGAATGCCGATCTGTGAAGTATTGTGGGAAACTGGGAGAAACCAAAGCTCCAATGAATAGTTGGCTCTACTTCACTGGTGCTTCATCACCAGACGTAGAGGCCCCCTCTTCCCTCACCAAACTGCTCCAACACCACACTCCTTCCTGCAGCCTCCACTTCTCTGATTCCACACACCTGACCTGTGCTGACGGAGCTCTCTCCCCAGCTGCCCCCTCCCTCCCTCTGGAATGGTTTTGTCCATGTGGTCAACTCACTGCTCAACACTCACATCTTCAGAATTGCTTGAAATGTGTGATTCATGTTGTCTGTTGGTTGTAGTGTTTCTTGTGATGGTTTACAATGCATTTAAAGCGTCTGCAATGCATTTGGGGCAGATTTGGGAAGGATTTTCTTGCGCATATTTTGAATATCCCTCTATAACTGGATTTTACTACTATAATTATCATACTAAATGAATTTAGAGAGTAACTTATGCTCTATTGAGTCCCTTGATGTGAGATTACTCATCTCTATCTGTAGCTTAATCAATTCATCATCAGATGAAATCGAGTGAGCGCCCACTTGTGAACTCTCAATGCTGAATAAAGAGGAGCCTAAAGCCATGAGAGACTGATCATGTCTGAATAACTTGAATGTGGTAATCAGACAGTAATTTCAATTCCCATGCTGGTCCAACATTAACATATGGAGGGACTGTGACCACCCACTAAAATTGACACTTTAAAGCGGCAGATCTTGTTCATAATCTAATAATTGCTTTCCAGTGAATCATGCCCTCACCCCCAGCAATATCCATACTTCTTGTTGCTAAATATACTTTAGAACAGGGGTTCTCAAAGTTTTGTTTGACTGGTGAGGGCCAATACAGGAACCCAACGTTGAACTGGGGGCCGCCATAGGGGCGGGGGGGGGGGGGGGGGGGGGGGGGGAGAGAAAAAACAAACCTGGAAAAAAAAATGACCAGGTTGAATCTCTACAGTTTATATTTATTGCATTAAATCCCATTTGTAATCATTTTAATGACCAGGTTGCATCTCTACAGTTTATATTTATTGCATTAAACACATTTTAAACCTAAACCTGGCAAAACTTGTGAAAATCTTTGCAATGCACACACAATCCCTGGGGTTCTCTACCCTCAACAGACAAATTTGGGATATAACAGTTCTGGTTGCAGTCCATTTCAAGTACAAACTTATTTAGAACAAACAGTCTCAGTGTGCCTTGCTTCTTATCAGCATAGGCCTTATTCAGGGTCAATTCTAGCTACCAAGCACCACAGGAAAACCTGACGGCCACTAAACACCACTAAACGGAGATTTATTCTTTTCAAAGCACACAGTACAGTTGTACAGTTTTACAGATGTTGTCGCGGGCCGCCAGAAATGTTTCCGCGAGCCGCCATTGGCCCCCGGGCCGCACTTTGAGAACCTATGCTTTAGAATAACATAAACACAAGTCTTCAGAGGACTTACAAAGCAATTGACATGCATTTAAGCAATCCCTTTCTTGTCTCATAAATGACAAGAATGCTTGCAAGGTAAATAATCTTCCCAAATGCTCTCAGTCTTGGGTATTTCAATTGCTCTGTTGGTAAACTAAATGGACACTTGGAAAGCTGTGAAAGAAAATGCTATTCCCCAAAAGTAAAGTATGTTAGAATAAACTGTGCTTCTTCTCAGCCAGATCTCGTCGGCCATATTTAATTAACTGAACTCCAAATTACATTAACGAGGGATTCGATATTCCCCATTCGCTCTGAAGAGAGAGGCCAAAATGAATCAGCTCGCATTCTGTCTTAGCCGCAGTTATGGGACATGACGTGTTTTTTGTCAAATGAGATTATCGCTATATTAGACTCCATATTAGACCAGCTGCCCAGGATCATATCACCCATTTATTATAGCAATGTTCTCTAGGCCAGAACAGATTATTTTAAGCACAATTACTATTCATCTGGAAGTTTGGGAACTCTAAAGCACAGATGTGTCCCCTTCATGAGTCAAGACTTAATGTGTGAGTGAGATATCCTATGATATACAGTCTTGTTTATAGACCCTTTCAACAATAAAAACAAAAACAATGCTTGAACATTCTATTTGGGCCCCAATCTACTTCCTCTGCATTAAGATAACATATGGAATGTTAAAAAGGAAGTCTTGTGGGGCCAACTATGATGCTGATAATGGAACTCTCCTGAAAGGGTCCATAACATGATCACAGCATATGTATACTGTATAGCTAATGTGGTATTGCTCATCTGCAACCAAAACAGAAGCTTGCAACACAGGTTGATGGTCAGTCTACTGGGCATTGCTCCACCTTGGTGAACCATGTGGCCTCTACTTTTCGGGAGCCAGAGCTTATGCCTCTGTAGGACCTCTGATCCATCAGCTGGTGACCACCAGGCACTGACGTGCCATAACTGCCATAACTCTTTTGCCTCTTGGCCAGCTCCTTTAGCGCTTTTCGATATTCTGTCCCAGTGACACTCATGTGAGAGCAGTCGGTGGAGACGGTAAAGGCATCCTATGCAAGTGTTTACCTTCATATCACCTCGTCATGACATTTGGATGGTAAACAAAATTGTAATAGGGAACACTGAACACCCTCTACAGCCATTGCCTATAGCTGGCTACAGAGAACCAGCCTTGCAACTTGCCTGCCATCCTGGAGAATCACAAATTGCTTAATGGCAATTGTGCAATAGCCTACCGTTTGTAATAAATCATGTAATATTACCTTGTTAATGACTTGGCTCTTCGGAAATTAGTTCTTAGTAACCATAAGAAAAATGTGTTAAAACAAGCGGAGCTCATGACATCAACAACTAATGATTACTTGTGCGAATGAGGTTGAAATGAATGAAAACTATCGCCCCTGCAATTACGTGTTAAATTCTCTTTGCCTACTGGTAAATACATCACATAAACCCTTGAATTGAATGTACTGAAACAGAGTGAATAATCCCATGGAAGGAATGTCTGTTGTGGGGACTGCATCAACAACATAAGTAGACCCTTAATGTATTTAAATGGTATTATTGCACAGTCACATAGCGCTCTATGATCATAGTGCTTTTCACATCCAGATGGAGGCCTTTCTAACACTGAAACTCCAGTGTAAAGCTGACTCTGGCTTTATGGCACAATAATGTTACCTTGGCAGTATTTGGCATGCTGTCAGATTCCGATTCCACAGTCTCAGAATAAGCCCAGACGGGCCAGAGGACTGTCTCTCTCCAAACATGTCAGGAGGCAACACAGAATGGTGCTCTGTTGCCAGAGAAACCCACCAAGGGTAGAGTGTCTTCATCTGCTGCAGACAGAGAGGATTTGGTGTAGTGTTTGCCAGTGATCTCTTAAAACCAAGCCAAACAACAAACACTAAAGCTTTATTGATTTGGACAGAGTTGAGGTGATTTGTTAGGACTTACATTTTTTACCTGCCTCTGGTTGAAGATTTCAGAGCTCCTCAGTACAACGTTGTCTGCATAGCTGGGAAATAATAACCCTAAATGACACCAAATATATTAAAATGAGAATGTGGCATCATGAGTTGATCCAGTAGGCTGAAAATAATAATTCATTTCCAATAGGTGCTATGTATTTCTGAATATGACTTGACATAAAACATTATTTACAGATGCAAAGAACAGCCTGCTGTAGACCTGTAAAGGTTCCACCAAACAGTTTTCTATTCACATTTTCTGTTCACATGGTTGCATAGTGCTTTGTGCAGGTGACAACAGTGACTTCAACACTGTGAGAAGGTTTTACCCTTCAAAAGAGTACACAGGCCATCTATTTCAGTAATCTGTTCTGATGCACTGACACTTTAATTCACAAATAAGTATAGCACATGTGACAACATTGTTTTGTTTGACTTGAAAAGGGCAATCTACACCACAGTTCCTCTTCGATGATGATAATTCACATGTAAAGCCTCTTAAACCTGCATGAAGTGAGTTCCCAAAGGTCAGAGCGTCTACCTCTGCCTTACTATTTTTTTTTTTTTCAAACCTGATGCACCATTAATATGCACAGAACATTTTTTAATTTTCAGTTATGACTTTTAAATGAAGAAGACTTTTCAATGAATAATCTCTTCAAGGCAAGAAGTTATTACAGGCAGCCAATATCTTAAAAAAGCATGACTTTGATAAAGACACACTGACATCTAGACAGAACATCTCTGTCATAAAATGCTATGTGTCCCTGAGGGTAAATATGACTTATGGTGGAACCCAGTTAATAAAAGACAAGTATAACAATGCCAGCCAATCCAGTCTTGTTACTGTTTAGTGTTCTTAAACATAAATGTTATGAAAAGAATCTTTCATTTTCTCTTTCTGGCACAAACACATGTCTATACAGACAATTAAACCATTCATTTGTGACACACTTGAAGGGCATTCATTAAAAAAGGAAATCCTTTTAGTCTCTTTATAGTTGTGTTGAGCCATGTTGATACTGTGTTACCGGTATGTCTTTTTAAAGCAGTAACCTAGTAACACAACACTGGAGTGTTGTAAATATCCTGCTGTAATGTCTCCAGTACCCACCACAGGGGCATGTAGCTTTGCCGTTATGTAAAAGATGTGCTGGGAATAGTTATGTTCACAGCTTAGGGCCGCCACACGCACACGACACATGCTGGGCACAAGACGCATGATCCACAGGTGGGACAGTGTATGTGACTCACTGGGGTATGTCACTATTTCTCTCTCTCTCTCTCTCTCTCTCTCTCTCTCTCTCTCTCTCTCACACACACACACACACACACACACACACACACACACACACACACATGCACGCACACACACTGCCTACACATCATAGAGACATACACACAGATTGTTATCATGCCATGTTAGGTGGCACAAGCTGCCTGTAATGAATGCAATGAATGCAGTGAGAGAGAGAGAGAGAGAGAGAGAGAGAGAGAGAGAGAGAGAGAGAGTGAGAGAGAGAACACAACTTGGAACATTGTCCTTGATTGTATTTTCTGCATGTTATTTGTTGCCTGGTCTCACTTAGCGGTGTCTTGGGTGGATCAAGAACTTATGCAGTGGTTGTATGCTATTTTGGACTTCTTTCTGGGTTGATTTTCTGAGTAGGTGCTCCACATGTAATTGGCAATCTTTTCTATGCCTGTGTCAAATCATGTTCATAAGCTCATTATTTAAATGTATCCACTTTAAGTTTTTTTAAGAGTTTGATTGTGTACTGCCAGGGAAACAATAATGCTGTTTCAATCAGCCAAAAAGATATGTTTGGCAGAAAAATGATTTTACTATCTTTTCCACGGAAAAATAAATTGAGTCTACATCATTTAAATTCCAATTTTAACTTATAACAACTCTCATTTCAGATGGGAAGGCATACATAAAGTATTTTATTATTTAGAAAAGATTTGAAAGTTTATTTTAACTGTAGCACTTTGCAGAATATTGGCACTTACTATTCTATATCCACAATTCCTAATGCAGAGGTTCCCAGCCTTTTTTGGCAGGTGACCCTATTTGATGTCTCAAACCGTTGGTGACCCAATCATTCACAACATAGAGAGAGAGCGCATCTCATCTCTGCTGTAACATCCAGTTGAGAGCGGTATATTTTTGTTTGTTTGACTAACTCGCCTGGTTGTTTTGCTACTTTGTTTGGAACGTTGATCTTATATTGACTGTCTACTGTATGCACAATTGCACATTTTCAACTCAAATTTTGCTGCTCTTATTATGACCGCCGCAGCGGTCAAATAGGGATTGTCAAAGTTTTTTTTTTTTTTTTTTTTTTTTCGTCATCTACTTCCTGAATTTATGGTCAACGATACCCGGGACACCGAACCACCGGGGCACATGAAATTTGGTGGGTATGTAGCCCTACTAGACTTTTACGGAAAATTTTCGTTTCGTCCCCGGGGGCCACTCCCCCCCCCCCCCCCCCCCCCCCGTGCTGGGCCAAAAAAAGCAGTTTTTCCTAAATAACTACCTGGACCGTGGCACTGAGGATGAAGAATCTTTTATGGTATGTTGGTCTCAAGGGCCCACATCAATCTGGCCCATAATCACTCATTTGTGATTTGCACCCCCCCCCCCCCCCCCGGTAAAAAATTAAAATGCAATATTATTCTGCTTTAATCGCCCCTATCTTCAGTTAAGATGTTCAGAACTGCACCAAATTGTATGTGTATGATTGACCTGGCATTCTCTGGGGATATGCCAAGTTTCGTAGAATTTCATCCATTAGGGGGTCTAAAAAAAATTAGGTTATGTGTACATTTAGTGACTGTACACTCATTGGCCTGTAGATGGCGGTTCACACATATACACATGCACACACACACAGGCACCCACATACTATCGGTATTAGAACGGTCGATACATAATTACAAATTCAGTAGGATTAAAAGAAAGCCAAAATAAATATTCATCATCATCATCATGGCTGCATTTCCAGTATTGGCGATAAGTAGTCGTTTGTCCACTAGATGGCGCGTCATTGCAGTGAGACGTAATTTTGTTGGAAGTTAAAAGTGGGTTGGAAAAACAATGGACGCTTCAAGGAGTGTAGTTTACCGCAGAGAACGTCTAATAAGGGTACAGGGCTCTCAAGTTTTGAGGATTTCAGGCAGATTTGTATTTTTTGTAATTATTCCATATTTACTGTAGTCATATCAGAACCTGAAGTAGCCTAAAATCCAAATGCAAGCATGAAACTTCAGAGTATTACCTTTCATTTGAGGCCAAGATTATGCTTATGTGGGGTTCATATGCAGTAAGCATTTGATTGCCAGTATGCATTTTGGATAACCCAAAGTCCTATGGGGAGTTTTCATAGGGCATTTTACAAAATGCATGAGCATACCTTGACAAATAATAGTCTAAAGTACTCATGTTGTCATTCTATATTGATCTACTTTTGCACAGCATGACAAGACCTAATGCTAGGACTTAAGTCATATCAAGTCGAGACCTATAGAGGGCTGAAATGTGGTCAGTTCAAAGATGCTTGTTATCCAGTAGAAAAATAAAAGAATAATCTAGCCTTTGTAACTTTGTGACAGTACATCACACTTATTCGAATTGTTTTCCAACAGTGTCTCAGCTTTCCAAAAGAGAGCAGACGTTTGATTATTGGCTAAAGTATGTAGGAGCAATGCCCTCCTAAGTCAAAATGGGGCAAAAGTATAATTTATAATTGCTCAGATCTGCAAAAGAAATGATTTGACAAATGGCACTGACAATTCAATAATGGGCCTTTTCACCACCTCTGAGCATCCACTAACCTGGACCTTTCAGGGGGCTTTCCTCTGAATGAGAGGATGCTTAATTGTTTTTTACCCGACATTTTTGAATACAGATGCAATGATTAATGCATCCACGGCCAGGATATAATTATATAATATGAAGTGATTTTAAAAGTGACCTATAACAATAGTCTATACAATACACTTTAATTTGTTTAGTGCTAATAAAATGATTAAGCCTATTTGGAGAGACAGATGTTTAGAATGTGACAATATGTCAGTCATCGTGTGAACGAAAGTATGACTAGGCATAGGCTACTTGTTCTGAGCAAGTGTTGTCAATGAACAGGCTGTGAAACTGTTGGCTAAGTTACAGACAGTCATGAACAACTGATGCCAATTATCTGGGAAACATTCTCTATAGCAGCAGTCACGTTGTCATTGTTTGTGTCAAACAAGTTGTGGATTTGTTGTAACATTAAAAGATGACTTACTCTGTGCTGAAACCATGAACTGATGCTCGAAGCTCCAAGATGAACGAAACTTGGAAGAAGTAGGTAACAGGTTCACGTTCAGTAATTCACGTTCAACAATTCCAGGATACGCGTTTTTCATTGGTTGTTGCGTTAAATCTTACCCATATACAATACAGTTATTTTCTGATTGGCTATTGTGTAGCACCTCTCGTTATTTTTGATTGGCTGATAAGTGGCAGGCTCAACTCCAGGGGAGACGCGCTAGATTCCTGCCGGTTCCATAGTGAGAGCGGCGCGGCCAGAGACATTTTGGGCGCTGCCGCAACATATTAAATATATAAATAGTTTTTCTGCGTGATAAAAACAATGTGTGGCGGGAGAGCGTGACAAAAGACTGAAATGAGTGACTGTCACGCTCAATGGCATGGAACTGACAGATATGTTTTTGTTTATAAATAAATAAATAACATTATGCTGATACCTTTTGCTTTTCCCAAATACAATGTAGCCTACAGGTGTAAGTGACCTTTCATCAATCCAGTTGCAATGGATGAACTGTGATGAACTGCCCTACTTGTGATTGTTTAGAGATTTTAAAGGTTTTATAACAATGCTACATCTTCTTTGGCTATTCTACAATCTATTCACCTTTTCAGCACCAGTAGGCTACTTTCTGTGCAGCCACACACACACACTCAGGCATGCCAAACAAGCATACACAAAAGTTTCAAGAGTGGGGGATGGAGTAAAATATGGAGACAAATTGAAGTGTGATTTATTTTCGCGGAACGGATGTACAGGACTGAGCGGCGGTCATATTTTGTACCGCTATGCGGTACATCTAGTTTCAACCATAACTGCATAGCAAAACTTATCATCCATCCGCACCAAAGTTTTTTGACCAATTTTAAAAACTGCACCCGCCCGCCATCCGCTGATTGGTTTAATGTGGGTGATGCGGCGCTGCTGACGTGAGGCTAGAAAGCTCTTGCCTGTTCTAGAAAGACTGATCCAATGCAGCAAATATATTAAAAGGCTAAAGTCCTACATTGGCTATGTTGTAGCCTATACCCAGAATATCAGCAGCAAACTCAGTCTCTGTCTCGTAAAACAGTCTCCAAATAAAACGCACATCGGCCTGTTGCCTATTCTGCCAGCTTGTGCCAATATATCGTCCATCTCTATCGTCCATCGTCCATCGTCCATCATCAGCGCATCTCTAGTGTGTGTGCCTCTCTCTCTCGCTCAGAGAGGAGGGGGAGGCTGAGGGGTCGATCAAGCATGAATTCTAAACACTGTGGTGGATAGGATCTACAATTAGGTGTTAATTAATATTACTACGCTAGGTCGAAGTACTCCCAAGTGGTATTGCGCCACACATTGTAGTTCTCCTGTTTATTCGCTTGGAAAATCGCCATGTTTCATGTTGTGTGACCGTACACATTTTTATCAACTACTCGTGCAACTGTATTTAAGTCGGGAAAACGTGGATGTATTTGATTACTTCTACGTCTGGCTACGTCTGAGCCCGCTAGCATAGCAACATGCTACCACATTCGCGCCACGCACCAGAGCGTTTGAGTGCACATACCGACACGGGAGAGGTAGGACTCAACTCATGAAAGTCAAGGTAAGAACATATATTACTACTGACATTGGGTGGCATGTTCCTTTAACTTGGATATCATGAGGGTTTTCATATTTGTTTATGTAACGTATGTATTTGTATGTAATGTACTGGTCAAAGATACCCAATATCTCAGCAGACCCCATTTGAATTTTAGGCGACCCCAAGGTTGGGAAACAATGTCTTATTTGGTTTATCTTTTACCTGGTATAAGAATATGGATGGTACTTCTTGTGGAAGCTGAACTTGAATAGAGAGGTTTATTTTCAATTTATTTATTTAATTTGGATTATGTTCATCTACATAATTCACTGACTAAATGGGTCAGTGGAGAATGAGGACACAACCTACGCATGCAAAACGGTCATCTGGATGTTTTTTGCACATCGGGTTATAAGATGTTGACAGTGTTGTGGGAGTGGACACTGGAGAAAGGCAGCCTGATGGGTTTGTGGAGGCCTAGTGAGTCCTCTGTTGTGGTGCTGCTCAAATGTGACTGAATATGAAGAAAACACAACCATCCTTGTGTTAAATAACAACACACTTTAGAAACGTATATGACAGACCATAACTGGGTACACCCACCAATGGGTGTTCCCTCACAGGATCAAAAGTATATATGCTTATACTGTTTCTATGTTTTTTGTCTTGTTATCTTATGGGCATTGTGAGTACTGTGGGTCTGGAGGAGCCGTGATAACGTTATTGCCTGACAAATAGATGACCCACTGATTCCTGAGACCACTATTGCCAGGTGGCATTGGCTTGGATAAAAGCATAAACACCAGAAGACTTGTTAACTGCTAAACACCAGAGACTTCTTTACTTGTACTGAACACAGCATTTTGTGATCATAAAAAAAGTGGCACTACAGGGAGCTGGCCGCACAGCACGGACTGTGAGTTCTAATAGGCTATTAGAGGACACTCTTTAAAAGTAGTATGTGGGGTGGATGGAAGGGGGCATGGGGGCGGTGCTGGGATGGCAGGGTGGTACGGGCGTCTGGACTTGCACCACAAACAGAGCCGGTTCAATAGTCCACCTCTCGGCCACCTGAGACTCTGCCATCCCATTTAGAAACTCCTCAGTGCCACTGCTGGAGCTGCTTCCCTGCCCACACACTGATGCACACACACACACACACACATAGAAACCTACATACACTCACAGGCACACACACATACACCCACACGCACACAAACCTACACACATTCACATAAACGCACGCACACGCACATGCACACTCACACGCACACACAAACACACACACACTTAGAAGCATTGACAAAGTTGTACAGATACACACACACACACACACACATGCACACCCTTGAACTTGATGTCCAAGCACTTTCCAATACCAGCCCCCATCTCGTCCTCTGATAGCAGGAATCCGATGTGCTGGTTTGAAGTTGAGAAGGTTCCGGGGAGCACACCATACCCTCCTAACCTCCACATCCACACCTCGGAGCCTCTCTTCCTGTCCCTTGGTCACCCATTATCCGCCACATTAGTCCCATCTGGCCAGCGACACCTCTGCTTTGCCGTCAGGTGGGCGAACGGACTGTTTGTCTCTGGTGCTGAACAAAAAGGTTAATACAGAAACACATCGTAAAACACACACACACACACACACAGACAGCCACACACTGCTCTTTCATGACCATAAGTCAGTGCTGTCTGGCGATTTGCTCACTGAGTCAGAAAGGTATTGCCAAGGGCGTAGGCTTGGTCTGAGCTTTGGTGGGGACTACCCCACCCCCCCCCCAAAAAAATAAAATAATAATAATAATATATGATGCGTGCCTGACTTTAACTTTGTATGATGCATTACCTACTGATGCATATGCAGTAAAACATTGAGTCAAAACACCAACACCATGTCAAATGTACCTGTAGCCCTGAATCTCCCCTATCTGAGCCACAACCTGGCTGGGGTTCCTCTGTCACTTTATAAATAAAATATTGATGTCATGAGCAGTGACATAGCACGACTCAAATCTCGAAGAAGACCTGTAGTATTCACTAGGTCTATAGCCTATAACTAGCTAACACTAAAAAAACACCATGTCCTTATTCAAGTTCACCTGCTGCTGTGACCCTGCCACACCAACGCTGTCTGATAAAGGGAGCGGCTGGGTTGCTTTTTCTGTCATCTGTTTTGCATTCATGTTCTATCTCCAGCACGTCAAGCCCATATTTAAATGCATTTGTTTTCACTGACATCCTCGTGCCATTTTCATTCATTTTAGCAAACATTGCATTGCTGGTTAAACTCATGTCCTATCCTTAGTAACCACAAATCTGCTAGCGCAATATAGCTGAACTAGCTGGTATTTGGTTGATTCCAACGTCCATTTAATAGGCTATACACATATAGCACTGTCAACTAAATGTGTAGCCTACCAAAAAACGAATTTTCTGGCATTCATAACTAGTGCATAATATTATGACTTAGGGCTACACTTTGTTTCTTGAAATAACTTCTGATGTCCTCCACCTTTCTTTTCATGCCAGACATCCTCGAATCGACAGCCAAGCAAAGATTATAGAGCATAGGTTCTCAAAGTGCGGCCCGGGGGCCAATGGCGGCCCGCGGAAACATTTCTGGCGGCCCGCGACAACATCTGTAAAACTGTACAACTGTACTGTGTGCTTTGAAAAGAATAAATCTCCGTTTAGTGGTGTTTAGTGGCCGTCAGGTTTTCCTGTGGTGCTTTGGTAGCTGGAATTGGCCCTGAATAAGGCCAATGCTGATAAGAAGCAAGGCACGCTGAGACTGTTTGTTCTAAATAAGTTTGTACTTGAAATGGACTGCAACCAGAACTGTTATATCCCAAATTTGTCTGTTGAGGGTAGAGAACGCCAGGGATTGTGTGTGCATTGCAATTTTTCTTAAGATTTTCACAAGTTTTGCCAGGTTTAGGTTTAAAATGTGTTTAATGCAATAAATATAAACTGTAGAGATTCAATCTGGTCATTAAAATGATTACAAATGGGATTTTTTTTCCAGGTTTGTTTTTTCTCCCCCCCCCCACCCCCGCCCCTTTGGCGGCCCTCAGTTCAACGTTGGGTTCCTGGATTGGCCCTCACCAATCAAAACTTTGAGAACCCCTGTTATAGAGCTAAGATTTTTGCAGCCAAGTGTGCCAAAAACTTCTAATCGACAGCATTATAGTCTACAGGGAGCTAAGCCAATCAAAAAACAGATCTGTCTCAAAGACGTATTTTGGGAGGCGCTTTTTTCCCCGTTTCAACCTGAATATTGGTGGGGACATTTCAGTCATTATTTGATATTGGTGTGGACACGTCCTTCGGACCCCACGCAAATCTACGCCCATGTGTATTGCAAAATTATATCAAAAAGCAGAAAGGCTGGTTTTGCTTATTAGAACCCAGGTGCATGTTCCTCTCAGCTGACTCATTCTGACAGTGCATGAAAAGAATGTTTCTTTCATCTTCCTGCCAACCTATTTAACTTCCAAACAGTGGCAGACTGTGAGGTTAAAAATACAATGAATTGGAGCTTAATAAGCCATTCCGTATTTGGTCTGCTTTTGCTTCTCTGTCAACATAGTACAAAAAGGCTGCTTTACATGTTTTTATGTTTGCCAATAATAAATGAAACCTCTCATCTGAGCTTTAATGTTTGGCCTTTTCATCCCATTTCTGTAAAAAAAACCTCATTATTCTCTGGATAGAGCTTTGAATCAGACATGATTTTGGTTCCCAATGTGTTAATAATTTAAAACTAGGCAACAAAATAATGATGTTCCTGTCATTTTATGAAGTTGCACAAGTAATTCAGGCCTTTCACCTCCCTTCTGTCACTGTCACTGTCACACTTTCCCCTCCAACCATCACAGCTGGCCTTCAAACACAGAGACCTTAAATGGCTGGATTTACAGCTGTGAATCAACATGCTTTTTGGGCTAGAGGAACCCTGTGATTCACTGAAGACAACGCGTTTCTGCCTTAATGCCCATCTTACCTTCCTCATTACTTCAATCACTGTTGCAATCATTTTATTTTTTACAACTAGTTTCATCAGGGCATAGTCCATTCCCCTGAGGTATTAATAATAATATACGCGAGGAAGTTTAAGCAAGACCAGACAATGCAACGTCGAATCGTCTCAAAATTACTACCACCGACATGTCATTTCTGCTACATATTCAATTTATATTTTAATGTGCCGTCAAATTAGTTGTATTAACTCTGTTGGTGACAATATAATGTATTCACAAGGAATGAGAAGTTAAATTTGGTACGTTTTTGCCCAGACAGTTAGACTAGGGGCGCTGGATTTTGGGTGAGCCATGGTAATCAATACAAGGTCAGACTGCTCGGTCTTTCTTCTCATCAAAAAGCCATGTGTCAGTAAAGTGGCGGGACAGATGAAACGGGACTCAAGGACGCCTTTGATGTACTTCTCCACAGCTTCAGGGGAGGATAAGAAGCAGAGACGACCTTTTGGGAGGGAGAGTGTCAGGCAGGAGGTCCACACACACACACACAGAGCAGACATGGTGGAGAGGAGGATGGGAACAGGCTTTGAACTGCATGCAGCTGATGGACCAGGGGCTGCCACAGGCTGGGAAGCATAGGACATGGACTTCAGAATGAATGTGGTCGGCACAGAGACATATGGGGAGGCAAACCTATGTGAGAATGAATGAGTCTAACTGGAGATCGCAATGCTAAACATGGCAGATCCATAACGGAAAGCCCTGCACTGTCTTATAAGCAACCAATATGCTACACTTGCCGAGCTACATAGGGTTTTTCAGTCTGATGAAAAGTTGCCATTGCCAAGCCTGCTATGTGATTTAAACTTGCCCACTGTTGGACAATCGAGAAAAATAGTGTTTGCAAGCGCATCCAGTGATAGGACGAGAGGGCACTTTTGGCACTTGTTGAGATGACAGAATTTCCTCAGTGTTTACAGAATGATTGCCCACTACTCGAAATGGCCAGCCATTTCTGACCCACTGGGTATTTGCATTTTGAGTGGTGTATGAACACAAGGGGTGGAATACTGCAGTTTGAGGTGGAATTGTATGAGTACGATTTATTGTTTTAGCAGCACCTGAATAGACCATGATTTTACCTTGGAGTGCCATATACTGCATACAGCAATACACTTCACACTATATCTCTGTTGTATAGTGTCATATAATATACTGAGGATGGTATTATCCACTGAAGCATTACAGCAGATATCGTCAAACAATGGCACACTAGGAAGGCAAGGTTCCAAGAACCACGGCCATGAATGGTTGCTTTTGTACAGAACTTCCACAGTGTAAGCACTAATTGCTCTGTATGTATGTATATACAGTATGTATGTATGTATGTATGTATGTATGTATGTATGTATGTATGAGTCCTTTCATTCATTGCTGGAGGGGGCTGTCTGTCTCCTATCTCTTGCATGGCAATGTTTCCCAGGTGATGGCTAAACAACACTCTGCTCAATCTATTCTTTACTGCACTACTCACACAGATCACAGCTGGCTTCATACAGCCTCACATGAAATACATATTCATGTATAATTGCTTTAGGGAGCAAAGGCATTTATAATATAAGCATGCTCTTGTCTGAAACACTTTTTCATTATTTTTGTGGGCTTGGTGTGAAAACAGAATGTATTCGATTACACCTTTACATAATCCAATAAAGAATGTGTGTCTGGGGTGGTTCCATTTGAAAAGCATGTGGTTGTCTGCTCACGTCACCTCCCTTGAGAGCGATGTTTGAAATAAGATTTGTTGGCAGTAGTGTGGGTTTATTTATATGTGTGTGTGTGTCTCCTCTGCCCACATTCCTGAATAAAAAATGGTTGTTCCACTTGTGCAGCGCATCAAGCACCATTTCTCCTCCATTGCTTCCCTGGTGCCTCATTAACCTCTTATCTCTCCATTACCATGTTTCATACACACTGACATGTTCATGTAAATCTGGATGACTGGAATGGATTTCCAGACAGTCACATGTGTGGACTGATTGTGCGATTAACCTCTGAACTCAATCAAAATGGGATTTTTCCATGGGGCTGTGCGCTGACAACAATGTGGCTAAATCAACAGTTAAGAGATTAGGAAATTTACATGGGGAAATGGTTGGAGATGGAGAGATGGAGAAAGAACTGTGCTAATCCCCCACAATTAGCTTTTCATATGAAGTTGTATAAGAGTTTTGTAGAAGTAATTGATTTGAGCATTTATTCTGACAAAATATCAACTCTGCTGTTTCGGAATGTGAATGTAGAAAGATAATCACTGACTATTCTGTTCACAGATGTCAAATGACACAATGACAAATCCATTCATACGATATCTCCATGTGGAGATTAGCCCACTGCAACATTTCCACTTATATAATTTATAACATGACTGGACATTATATTTTCCCTTTCACAAATCAGCTGATCACTACATCTGCTGAAGAGTTCAGTCCATGGCCAAGTGAGACACAACATTAGCCTCGGGCGATTATGGGATGTTTTCCATCACGGCCCTCGACGACAGAGCAGCACATGCCATGCAGACGCCCTCATTAGCCTGACATTTGGAGAGGTGTCTGTCACCCGACCACGACCAGACACGGGTGAGGCGGCCAATCACAGGGGGGGTGCCGGGAAATGGCACTCGCTGCCTTTACTGTACGCCCTGGTGTGTCGGGAGGATTTGGGGTGCACTAAAGGTTAATGAAAAAGAAAGAGAGGGTGTTTGTATGCAGGCTGGTTGCTGTTTCTGTGCAATTACACTGACAGGTCTCTCAGTCCACTTGGCAGTGAATGGTGGGCATGAGTATGTGGGTTTTAGTTACAATCCTTTAGGTACATTTACTAGACACCCAATCCAGAGGATAAAAAGGGAGACACAATTGAGCTTAATTTGGGATCAGACAATGCAATTGATTGAAATGAATGGAATGTATTTCTTCAGTGGGTGGATTTGTTCCAGAGACAGTTGATATCAGTGTACTTTACTAAGATTTGAATAGGCTTCTAGCTATTGGAGTGTTCTGAGTGAATACTCTAGGTGTGTTTTGGCCACAAAAGGAAGGCCTTGAAAAGAAATTGCGTAAGGAAGACTGAAATACCACACAGATGTTGCCGTCAGATTGCCACTCCAACTCTTGAAAGGCGGTTAAAATACCACACAGTGTAACACTATGAGAAAGAAAGTTTTAATGTGTGCCTCGTCTGATTCCAAGCTGTCATTTTGCTGCACTGAAATTGTTTTAATTCTGCTGCATATAAAATGCTCAATATCTGCAATGCATACCCTTCTTACATAAACATTTGGCTTTACTGATCACATTCTGTCTTGACCTTCACATGAGGCAAATGATGATGATGGTGATGTAAAATGTCACCTACTAGGTGTATATGTTTTCCATCAAGCAGAATGACAGCATCTAAATAGAGCTCTCCGGTAAGCACAGGCAAGAGGAGCCCCCATCGCTCCCCAAACACAAACTCCACCTTGGATAATTATTAGCTGTCAGTGGCCTGGAGGGCCCTTTCGCCTGGTTGGGTTTAAGTGGCCTGAGTGCCTGGGGCACAGTCCACCCCTCAAATCCCATGTCAAGACTCTTCTGAGATTTGAGATGCTTTCCATCTGAAGGTCTTTCTGTACAAACACATGATGTAAAGGCCATTTTGAAGACTCACAATTTGAAATGTATTGTTTATTATATTTTGTTAAATATATCTGGAGTAAAGTAGGTACTTTAAGACATTTAAGACCCATTTGTACCAGAAAAGAGGCTATGGGTAATTTTTCTGTCCTTAAAGGACACCTGTGCATGCATTCCTTGAAGGCTGAGAGGGTCTTGGAGTTGCTTACGTATACTTTGATAGTCATCCATTCAATAAGACACAATCACATTCAAACAGGTTCTCTACTTTTCATTATGGACTTCAAACCTTACAATATGATAATACTAGTTGTGAGGACTGTTATGATTGTATGGTTGACCTTGAAAAACACTGTGCCGTTGAACACCACTTTTCCCAAACATAATAACAGAGTATTCCACAGTGGTGTGATAAGGGGTAATTGTTTTTTGGGGAACATATTATTCTTTTGTCCCCGATGAAGGCATTTCATCATATTGTGTCTAGTCATTGCTAAGAGCAAACTCTTCAGTCTCAAATGCATAGCCCAGGTATCATGATTGTTGGAAAGGGTCAGTGATGAACCTTCAAAAACCTTATTCAGCAGAAAGAATGTGGGCTGGTTTTTAGCTCAAGACACTGCAGTAGTATTATGTTATGTGCTGGTACAGTACATCTTATCTGGGACAAGGACATATGGGGACTCTAACCCTTATAATCCCTGCAGTTTTGAGTTGTTGTTGTTGCTTTGTTTTTCTGCTTCTGGTCTTTTACACAGACATCAGGTGGGGGCAAGAAGGCCATAAAGAGATTCTTGGTGTGACATTTTGTCTGCGTTTCCATGTCACCACCACCCCCCCAACACGACCCCTGTCACTGTCGATATCAGAGTGGCTGTTGTTGCGGCATGTTTATTCCTGCTGTGCTGCATGCTCGTGACAGGCCAGTTACATAAGGCATGATGCACCATCCTGCTGTTACAGACCGAGAAATCGATTTGCCCAGTGTCTCTCTTCCTTGTCAGTTCTCTTTCCCTTTTTTCTTCTCCTCTCCCACAATGGAGATTCACATCTTTTTTGTGCCGGTCTCTACACGTCTATCCAGTCTTTGACTCTGTCAGGCTTTTGTCTTAGTCTCAATGGCCTCCAAACCACTGGGACCTTATCTCACGACTCTTTCCTCAGTGTTCCTACGTCGTGTATATTCCTCTTGTCTGACTAAAATTGTGGCTGGATTGCCAGTGCCGATCTGATCTATTGCAAATCTCCCAAAGTGACCATTGAGCAGTGTCTCTGTGATGCAGCACACTTGACCTTTGCGACCCCTCCCGGACAGTTATTCAAACAGAAAGCCGTTTACTTGAGACATGAGACTTGTGGATTGATTGAAATAGACCCCACACTGCTGGTACCATAGATCTTAGACCATAGACCACCTGCTTTGCAGCAAGGTGAATCGTAAGTGAATGAATTTCTCAGTGGGACGACAAACACACCATAGAAATGAAGGACAGGAGGTGAGCACAAACACAAGCAGCAGAGCCCACAGGGGACCCATACAGCCAATATTGGGAGAGCTATTGGAATGGAAGCACGCCCAGTTCTGTTATGAAGCACTTTTTCCTTCAGGAGTCTGAGAAGCATCCTGCAGAGATTGTGAATACTTTTTAATATCTTTTTTCTCCAGCAACCTAAGTGGGGATTATGACAATGTCTTCAAATTGAGGATACTTGTCACACCTATGGGCATATTGCCCAACAGTCTTGTAGTGTCATTCCAGAGGAGACAGATGCAACTAATTTTAACCTCGGAGGAATTCACATGGGATCTGCAAAAGTACACAGTGCACACAAAGTAAACAACATGATATCCCTTTCAGCTCAGAGACAATGGACACAGGAAGGGTAGACATAAAATGTTGAAGTGCGGCTCCTGTGTGCCAGTGTGACATATTAGGGTGGGAAACTAATTAACCTTTAGCTGTACAGTACAGTGGCTGCATCAACTACTGAGAGTGGTGATGCTGCTGAGAGTTTACCAACACTGACAGACACATTTGCACACACACTTGCATACACAGCCAGGTGCTCGTTCTGCACATTCTCTAGTGTAAGCTAATTTATGGGCTTTATGTCTTCTGTACAGGTCATCACACAATAAAAGCTAAACCACGACCATGTCCTACATAGAGTTTTGAATGGTTGCCCTCTGGCCGGCGTCTGCGCTGTAATGACTGCATGAGGGACTTGCCACCTGGGGGATAAATAAGGGTTTTGAATTGATTTGAAATGAATTAAATGGCCTTGGGTGAAGCAGTGCCTGTACACATTAATGGCTGTTTATTCTCAGTCAGCAACTGTGGAGGTAACTTTGTGTTGTACTTTCAGTAATGCATGCACACTATATGCACGCATTGCAGTTATCATAACAAGCCAAACCTCAGCATAGGCTTGAGTAGTATTAGAAAAAATATAAAATTGGTTGAATGGTTGAGTTATTGAGCTATTGATGTGATACTGACATGAAAATCTCATGATGTGCCCATTCCCCAGGTTATAATAATTAAGGTCACTAAATGATATTTTAGGTATCCAATCAAACGGCTCTCAGCAGCTCAGTGTGAGACAGGACTCTGGCTTCCACTGCCAACATCTGGTGGGCAAGGGCAATCTGTGGCCGAGAACACAGAGGACAGCCAAGTCTCGTCAGGATGCCACAGACATGGGCTTTAGATGGGCACATCAAAAGAGACACTAAGTGTGATGATGTACAGAAAATCCTCCGTCTGACCAAAATATTACATTTATTTGTATCCAGGTCACTGTGTCTCATGTTGCTAGCTGTTGATGCCTTTTAAATCTTTTGGGGGAAAAACATAAATATTACATGGCATAAATGTAATAGAACTTTACACATTTGATATTTGCTAAACAGTTTCTTTTTAACATAGATGACAGTGCTCTTGTTTAGAGAGTTTGATTTCTTGGTTACAGATTCTAGGTTTCGTTTCTCAGATTCTAAGTTTGGTTCCTTATACATACAGTGTTAAATTATCCCCATACTTCCCCTCCAAGATGGCATTAAACCCCTGTTCCTTTAGCACAGAAAATATGTAAAAAACTATTTTTAAAAAAACCTTTGTTATAAATGCATGCCATTATACCCTCTAATTGAGATCTATTTTTGTGCGAGCTCACTGACATGAAGTTTTGCCAGTGCCTGCAGAGAGTCTTTGGCAGGCCTCTCCAGGAGGCTCATTTGTGTCTCTGAGCTAATGAGGACAGAAAATATCCCGTCTCTCTCTCTCTGCAGATCTCCAACTGCTGGCAGATTCACAGACCTAATGGAGAATGCAATTGTTGTCTGAAGAAGGAAATGACAAAAGATGAGTAGACAGACATTATTCACTGGATCCTCACAACGAGGCCAGAATATGGAAGTAGGGTAACTACAGGCCCAGAGGCACACATTGACAGAGATTTTTGTAAGTCGCAATTTATGTCAGGAAAGGCTTAATGCTTTTACACTGTGAAATGCTAATCATAATGTCACAACATATTGTTCCAACAACAAATCTTCTGAGTCACACTCTGTTGAATCAGATTGCTTTTTAATATCTGTAGAAATGAACAGTCAAAAAACTTCCATCCAACCACAGGTTCTGCTCCATCAAGCTCAGGAGCACCAGACAGCCGAACAGTTTGACCCATAAGGCCATCACTCTCAACAACACATCCCAGCACCCACCTCATCCTCTGCTATTGATGCTGAAATAGACCAATTACAGCGGACAACCATTACATGGTTTGACCATTAACATGTCTGAGACACAAATTGCGACTGAATTAATGCCCGCAATTTGTGTTACCTTTGTCATTAGACCACTTCATATGATGACATGAAAGTGCAGTAGTGTAGCAGAGTTAAACTGATCATAAGTTTGTAAGGATCCTAATTACCAGGCTGATGATAATCTTTTCAGTCATATATTGACTCTTGATCAACTACTAAGTGTGGGCCTATTGTGGGCCTACTGTCACATGTCCACAGGAGCAGTTAACTATAGGGACAGGAAATGTAATCAAATGTATACCTTGTCATGTCTTGATTGATTCACTCTCACTACAACAATGGTCTCAAGTCTCATCAAAGTACTCTCAAATCAGATGACCTCCAACCATGTGATCCCAAATCAATGTAACCAACCACAAACTAGGTAGCCTACCGTATTTAAGTGAGGTTCACAGAGCATTCTAGGAGCCATTCTGTAGTCAGAATCTCCCGCACCACTAAGGTGTGTAGTCATCATCCTCTGAGCTGGTATGTTCATTCTCTGATTGCTTCATATGGTTTCCTAAATGTTCCTTTAACCTGTTTTCGTGACTTTCACATTATTCATTTAGATGTACCTTCTATAATGTATTGGATGAATAGCTTGTGTCTGACAAATAAATTGTTATGCTTTGACCCGCATAGTTTTCTAGAGTTTCTTTAGATATCCCTCAAGTTGAAGATGGGCCAGGAGGAACGGCTAGGATTAGTCTCCAGGGCCGTGGGGGCTAAATCAGTGAAAGTGTAGGCATGCTACCAGGAGAACTGGCCATCGTATTGTACTGTGGTGGGTCACTGATTTTATTAGTAGTCTGGAATTAGACAGCTAACCTTAGCACACCCTGAACCCTCTGTAGCTTCGGTAAGGTGTTCTGTCCAGATGAGCATATAGTGGTCCAGGCCAGCACTATAGCCTCTGACCGACTTTCACACTAGGATCATTACTCAAGTGAAGGCGCCTCCCGAATTAATCGGCCGAGGAGGGCCTCGCACACTATTCTTGGGGAAGATGCGTCTAATTAAATAGCTAGAAGGCATTCTTGTAACAGCATTGTGGGTAGGCCCACATCGGCCTACTATGGATAGTAATATTACGTTGACCGAAACTTCTCCATATCTAGCGGGGTCAGAATCATTAGGTTAACAGGGGTTCTATAATCAATTGTTATTTCCAACAGCGCGCGGACAGCTTCACGATTTCCTTCGACCACTCCCAGTTCCCTCATTGGTCCTGACGAGTGACGTCTTACAGGTGATCACAAAAGCAAACTACAAACATTATAACATCATAATAAAAGGTGATTTTACCTGCCTTTGCCAATAAGTCATCTTGGTCCATCTGTTGCAATCGAACTGTGCTGCTGCCACAGGTCTGATTGATTCTATAATTCTCCAAATGTTACTGTATTTTAGAGTTTTTGGCAACAGACCATCTACAGTGTACATAATATGCAGGACTCGTCTGTACATTGTACTCATAGTGTGCAGGACTCGTCTATGAGACCTCCACCTCCAGCAGAGAGCTGACTCATCCACCTCACTTCCAAAGAAAAACATGTGGGGAAAAGCTGTTTGCTGTTCATCTGTCGCTTCCGGCATTTGTCCCAAAAACAGTGGAGACTCATTCATGAAATTCACAAGAACCAGGTCACACGACAATGGCCTGCATTTTGGACCATCTCTTCTGAGTGGGTGGTAGTTATTTCCCTAGTGTCTGAATAATGTGTCAGAAATAATGGATGCAATTCAGGATGTTCTTCTAGATCCTGTCATGCTGAAAGAAATTATATTTACTTGTTTCCGAACTGGGTCACACACCTATAGGGTGACCAGATGAGATTGGCTAAAATTCGGGACGCTTTTTTAAAACTACATCGGACATTAGGCCGAACGTATTTTTTTTTGCACACATGACGCCTCCCCTCTGTGAGAAACACCAAACTCTCTTCTACACACTTTGCAGAATGCTTTCATCTCGTCGCTTAAGGCTTTGTCAATCCACGGGTACCCCACCACCCACTCCTCCCGGTACCTGCATAGACGCTTTTGCTTTTTAGCGGCGTGTTGGGGTTCCGGTACATCAGCCGTGTCAAGGAATGAATGGAAACGAGCTAAAATCAGTGCATATTCGCGCCTAATTATAGAACGTCAAACAAGAAAAGTAGCCGGGGCTGCATCCAGACACTTAGTTGCCGTCGGGGGCTGCATGCAGTCGACTCAACCTCTCTACGGACAGTTTTTAATGTTTATCAGAAAATAACTACTCAGTATTCTGATTGAGTATAATTTTCGGGACAATTAGGGCAGGATTCGGGATTCGGGACAACTGCTTGGATATCGGGACTGTCCCGAATTTTTCGGGACGTCTGGTCACCCTACACACCTATGATGTACATAAAAGTGTTATCTTAGCTCAACACACAAATATCAGTGATAAAACAGAAAACACACAAATATTAATGTAGTTTTGATAGTGTTAAAATGTGTTAATTATTATATATATAATAATATATACTGTAATATATATATATATATATAGAATAAACATTATAGATGTATATGTATAGATTATACAACCCCAAAACAGAAAACAGAATGTGCTAATATACAAGTCTCGTAAACCCATATTTAGCAGCAAAAAGGACATAGACAACAATGTTGAAAATTAAAATTTGGACTATTTCATGGAAAATATATGTTAATTTTGAATTTGATGGCAGCAGCATGTTTCAAAAAATGTTGGGACAAGAGCATGTTTACTGTACCACTGTGCTGCTTCACCTCTTCATTTAACAAAGTTCTGTAAATGTTTAGGAACTGAGGAGACCATTTACTAGAGTTTTGAGAATTAAATGTTGTCCCATTCGGTCAGGATCTGGCCCGGACTGTTGGAGTTTGTGCCACACTGGTGGCCATTTTGTGTATTGTCCTGTGTTTGTTTTTGCCTGTTCCCCATGTGCTTAGTGTTACCTGCCTGTCATCTGTCTTTGTCTCCGCCCCATCTCCTTATTTGGTCTGTGCTTCCTGTCTTGTTTGTTTTCCCTCCATTTCTGCCTCCTCACCTGTTCCCTGTTAGTGTCTCGTTGGTTTCGTCCAGTCCTCTGTCTTTCTGTTAATTGGTATGTGTATTTCTACCCTCCTGTTTCTCTGTTCCTTGTCGGATCGTCTCGCTGTTTGTCCTGTATGTATGTATGTATGTATGTTATGTTATGTTATGTTATGTTATGTTATGTTATGTTATGTTATGTTATGTTATGTTATGTTATGTTATGTTATGTTATGTTATGTTATGTTATGTTTCTTGCACTTGGGTCCTCCTGCACAATCCTGACACATTCCTGCCCAATATATTTCAGTTGCTCAACAGTATGGGGTATTCTTAGTCATGTTTTTCATTCCATTATCCACCTAATTTGACAAATCTGGATTGCATATGGGCCGTTTTAGCACCTACACATGTATGGAGAAATACTGTTTGCAGAATTCATTTTGCCATTGTTTTCCTGAAATATTCAAGGTCGTCCCTGGAAAAGACATTGCCTGGATGGCAGTGTATATGTTGCTCAAAACCTGTATACATCATTCAGAATTGATTGTGCTTTGCCAAATGTGCAAGATGCCACACAGTCATAGATGTTGGGTTTTGAACTGAGCACTAAAACAAGGATAGGTTGGATACTTGGATAGGCCCTCTCCTCTTTAGCCCAGATGAGTCCATGATTTCCAAAAAGAATGGCAAATTTTGATTGGTGTTACCACGGGACCTTTTTCCATGTTACCTCAGTCCATTTTAAACAAGCTTAGGCCCAGAGAATTTAGTGGTATTTCCTGTATCATGTCTTAATACAATTTACAACATGGCTGCTGGTTTTTGAGTTGAGTATCAAACTGTGCAAATAGAAAATGGTTATAAGAGGTTTTCCTGAGCCCATACAATGACCGGTCTGGAAATAGGTCTGGTATTGATGCAGTACCATCTGAGGTTCAAAAGACCACGGCCATCCAATTTGTTTCAGCTTCTTCCCTTGTTTGCAAATATTTCTCTGGATTCACTGAATGTTTTAATAATAGTATGTACTGTAGATGATTAACTCTCCAATTTCATCTTGAGAAGAATTAAAATTACATTGTTTCATCATTTGTGCACACAGGTTTATACAGAGTGATGAATACCCCTACATCTTTACTTCTGAGAGACCCTGCCTCTCTGGGATGCTTTTTTTCATACCCAATCGTGTTGCCAGTTACCCTAATTAGTTGTGAAATATTCCTCCATTTGTTTTCTTTGTCATTACGCAACTTTTCCAGCATTTTGTTACCCCCGTCCCAACTTATTTTTGAAACCTGTTGCTGATATCAAATTCAAAATTAACATATTTTCCATGAAATAGTCAAATTTGTCATTTTCAACATTTTATATGGTGTCTGTGTCCTTTTTGCAACTAAATATGAGTTTAAGAAATTTGCAGATCATTACATTTTGTTTTTATTCACATTTTACACAACGTCCCAACTTTTTCTGTTTTGGGGTTGTACATGTACATTTTCTTGACTAACTGATGTTTTAGTCCTTATTATCCTGCCTGTTATTGGACTCGTTTCATGCATTTCTAATCTGATGTCAGGAGCTGATCTTTGAGCCCCTCTTATTGTAATGTCAAGTGTCCAATTAGTCAAATGAAAAGATTAACTGTTCCAACCAAGTAGGTTTCCAAATGGAAGACCTCTTTATTACTGATAAGAGGAATTTGTCAGCATACAAATCTGTTAGCAATATAAGCATTATCATATTAATTACATTAATGTCCAAATGCACTCTGAGGATATGTTTCAGATTTCTGAGAAGCTACCAAATTAGCATATAAAATGTCTATACAAGAGGTGCCTGTGGCATTTCACTTTGTTGATTACACCCATTCTTATTTGTCATTCAGCTTTTCCATCAGGATGCCAAGGACATTCTTTTTCTATTCTGTATACTGAGGTTGTATTTATGATTAAACTAATGTAGAATCATATGCATTCTGTGGGGATATTTGATTTTGCTCTTAACTCTAGCATACACATTCAGTGATTTAAGATAAATGTGATTACATGCCGCTCCAGTCTTAAGACATGTTATCATGTCCAGTCCTTAGGTTCATTATAATGTGCTTCAGAAATTATTTCTTTGGAACCATTACACATAGCTGTTGAATAGTCTTGGTGCAATCTACATGGAGACATATGGTGAGCCACTTGAGTCATCAGCATTTGTTGAGTCCATACATGTAATCCAAGAGATGCAAGGAGGTGGTGTGCATGTGAAGGGACTTATGGTGTAGACGAGCTACCCTTGAGATCAAGATCTTCATCCAGTGATGGCAGGATGAATTGGTGGTTTACCATATCAAAGGCTGCAGGCAAATATAGCATTGATCAGAACAGCATGTTGCGGGCAGTCCACTCCATAGGGAGTTGACAACCTAGAGGAGGCCAGTGTCAATGACCACTTCTAAAACTGGATTGGTTGTGATTATGGACATTTTTCTGTGCCACCAACTCATTATTTTATTTTACTCTGACTGCTTTCTTCACAGTATCTGTAGTCGTGTAGCTCTCAGTGGAGATGGCTTGAGTGGAAGGCATGAAAAGGCTTGTTATGGGCTGAAAATGAAAAAAGGTGCTTAGAAAACTTCAGAAGAGACATTTGGCTGCAACACTCCCAGAAATGGCTTTGGGTCGATAACAACTCAAATATTTTATCAACAGCATAAGATCTGATGGTGTTAAAGTAAACCAAATCAAATTGCCTGTGGAGTGATGAGCGATTCACACATATCGGTCGACGGATGCATCAAGCAACTGACATTTGTCACTGACAATTGACAGTGTTCAACTTGTCAAGCGGCAGTACAGACACCAGGAAAAGTTTAATGTGAATATTCTGTGGGAGACCATTCCATACGCACACAATGGAGAAACCTATCGCCATGGTTAATAGCTATTTCATGCTTTCAGCTTCAAATGTTTATACGTTAAAATTAGATAAAACAGATAAAGTAATATTAGCCAACACAAGCTAAGTAATCATTTGCAATAAAGTGACTTAAGTTTAGGTTTAACAGCAGTCACCAACTCACAGCAATGTGATTGGTTGCTGACCTGCCAATCTTGCTGATTGATGATTGCAGAGAATTCCAGGGTAGGAGCAGGCTTTACTCTTTTTTTGTTTTTAAGAGTGCTGGGACAAACTTAGAAGTAATCAGAAAAGGAGAGAAGTTGTGCTATATGTTATACTTATGCTATTATGGTAAATATACTACTATTACTATGTTATTACTGTATTACAATGGTCATATTACAGAAAACCGGATTGGAAGATTGGTCTTTATGATCTGTAATCTTGCCAGACGGACAACACTTGAATGAATCCACTGATGAACGTTGGAGCTGTGGTAAGCATTTTTAATGTATACACAATCATTTTACTATAATGCCCACTCTGATTTACTGGAATCATCAGAATGATACAAATTACATAGCAGCATGTAGCCTGGCCTCGGCCTGCCTACGTACTTCTGGTCGATTTCTTCTCCCTACAGTACTCCGTCTGGAATAGGTTGATTCACGCTCGTTTACTTCGGCAGTTGGGCAGCTGACCAACCAGCGAACAGAGGACGTCCCTGAGAGCGATTACGTACCCAGGCATGGTGTTTCAATTACTACGTCCCCGCCCCTGAAGCAGATCGCTTGGAATACATCAACGTAGCGAAAAGGACTTATGAAATCTTTGAGCAAATGTAAATAATAGTTTAGCCTATTAACAGGAGTGTCATGAACGAAGTCACAGTGGAGTAGGATGTTATATCGTCAGCTAAACTTAAGTCATAGATTTTTGTCACTTGAAATAGGCTACGAACGTATCCGAGTCAAACTGTAGAAAACGACAACGCATACAAGCTTAAAAGTGGCGCTTTGGACGTACTTATGCATTTATATGAAAGTTTGACTTGGGTACATTCACAAAACACTATATGATGCATTTTGGCGAGAGTTACGCAGATGAAACGTGTGATTGTTTGCTGATAAGATGCACCCATGCTTGTTATGGGCGTGCAGCAGAGAAACTTCTCTGTATGATGAAACGCCGGTTGTTAGTGATTGGTTCAAAGCGGTTCAAAGGAACTCCAATGATTTTAAACCTCAAACTGTGCCCTCCCACCCGGAAATAAACGAACGCCTATGGATCTAGGCAAGTCAGAGAGTCTGGTTTCCAGGCTAGGCAGCATGTAAAAGGACAACTAAATTCAAAATGTGTCAATGGGAAACGATGTATACTTTTGGAATGATAAGCTGTATGTTACATGTACATTTGCAGATGGCCAAACATGTGAGAGAAAGTAAAACCATGACAACGTTTTGGTTGCTTCTCAAGATCTCCAATTGTCTTACAGAACATGTCATTGCAGGTCGTATAAATGAACTCTGAGTGACAGCAGAATGAAAGATTGTTACATTGTACTCACTCCATCACATAATTAACTTACAGCAATGCGATATTTTATTGGGGACAATGCAAAGGTTTCAGATGTAGGCATCTATGCACCTAATGTGAACCTGTCTATGTTAAGCACGAGACTTACTCTAGCTAAGTATATACAAGGATACAAGGATACAAGGATACAAGGAAGTTTATTGTCACATGCATATAGTTACTGGAAGTAAGAAATGCAGTGAAATTATGTCTGGTGTCAGCCTATTTGTGCATTAATGGGGGGGGGGGGGTAAAAAGTGCAGTAGAAGAGGGGTAGAAGAGGGGTTTAGTAGATGTATATGGTATCATACCAAGTACATGCACAACCAATATCCACCCAGCGTTTCTTTAATGTGCATACTATGGAATATCTGTGATGTGCCTCACATTGAAGAGAGAAAGGAAGCCTCTAAATGTGACTTCTATCTTTCAAATTGAGAGAAAGTGGAATAGAACATTATGTCCAATATTCCAATATATGGTTTAATGTTCTGCATTATGTCCAATATTCCAATATGTGGTTTAATGTTCTGCATTTCTCATTAGTAGGTCACTTTGATACTAAAAGTATGATTCTATGTAATGACTGTATGATATCTGTACTGTCCCTGTGTATATCTCTGTGTGACTGTACAGTATTTAGAGATAAGCGGGAATATTATGACTTTGCAGTGTTTCACTGTTCTGCATGGCTGCGTCAGTAGCTATCTGCTCCGGATTGCCAGGCTGTCACTAATCAGGGTCTGATTCAGTGTAGTCCATGTGAGATAGGATGACCAACGCCATCTCCCGTCAGCCTGGAAGGATACTTAAACTAACTATTTCCTTGTCTGGTTAGAGCAGCTGATGGATCTTTAGGTAAAGTCATGCTGTCTCTCCCTTGATGCGCATCATTGTAAATAAACTCTGTTCCTGATTTTTCATACTATTGGTCTGACTGGGTCTCTATTAAATCTATGGTATCAAAATTACCATCAAAATTTACACCTGAGGCATAATGGATTTAAACAGGATCTGTTTTTAAATGAGAACAAGACTTTGTGTTTTGTTGACTCAGAATGGCTCGAAATTGTAGACAAAACTGGTATATCCTCTCACAGCTTTTTGTACACTTTCCAACAACACTTTGATCCAAACAACATACAAATCCACTCTCTCGAGGTGTCACATGAGATAAAAGAGGGACCATTTTGTTGCCTTGGTGTGATAGCTGTGGGTGACAAGCCAGGGCTTACACTGCTGTAGATTGTCCCATTTTGTCATGCGTGTGTCAACTGGGGCCTGGCAATAGGCAGCTGATAGCATCGGTAGGTGTGACCAGCAGGATAGAATTGACAGACCTGGGTATACAGTGGTAATTCAGTGGCTTCATTCAAAGGCGCAAGTCACCATGTTAATGGAGGTTTGTGTCACAGCACAATAGCTGCCTGGAATCTGGACTGAGATTTATCTTGAGGGAAGACAGGAACAAAATGGCATCTGATGCTGTTTAAGCACATGAAGGCATTCTGGTCGTTGTCTTTTGTGTCTGATCACATGTGGGGACATGGAAACATGGAAGATGGCTGTGAGGGGCTTTGATCTTGATGCATGAACATTTCACACATTTTAAAAAATGTTTTGGTTTGTTTTTCAATCTCCAATGAATTAAGCAGATGATTTTAACTGTGTTTCGCTGTAGAACACCAAGAAAAAGCATATCAAGCATTTAAGGGAATTTTTCACATCTAGTTGACCAGCACTATACTTTTTGAATGAATGGAGAGACATCCTTTTAAACAAAACCGGCTTATAGTGGATCTTCTCATCATTGTATTGCCTTTCATTTCTGAAGGAGCAAGGAAAATCCAGCCATTGTATGGTTATGTAACTCATGATGTGCAAATGCAGAATGAATGGATAATAGGATTGTAATTCCAGTGATTGCTTTATGGCACATGCCATTTGGAACAGATGAGCCAGTCCTGCCAAAAAATTAGTCTTTTTTTTTCTCTAGATTAGAAAGTCTTGGTTGTTACCTCTTGTGTCTTATATAAGACAGTGTTCATTACATAAGATGGTGCACCTGCTTATATAACATCAGAGAGGTTGGGGTGGTACCTTTTTAACAGCCACCTAGTTTACTCCATAAATAACCTCCACCCCCCACAGCTGACTATTCAACATCCCTAACACACACACACACGCACACACACACACACGCACGCACGCACACACACACACACACACACACACACACACACACACACACACACAGGCACACACTGATGGATAGATGGAGAGAGATGGGGTGGTTCTTTGTTTTGAGGCAGAACACATGAATAGATGGTGGATGTGTCGGCGGAGCTGCCTGAGTGAGTGGGTGGCCATACATTACTGAGGGAGGAGGATATAAATACATTCAGTATGTTTTTTTTCTGCCAAGAAGACCGAGTTAGAACACCCCCTCCCCTCTTTCGCTTTTCATTATATAGAAGTCTCAGTGGACGGAGGGATTATGTGTGCTGGGCTCAGCAAACATGCTCCTCTCCATCTCCCAACCTGTGGGGCTTATTATCTGCAGCGCCCGGGTGGAGAAGCCTTCTCTCTTTTATGAGAACTTAAAAGCAACAGGCTGGTGGGCCATTGCTATTTTCAGCGTATAGCATCAAGGAGCCATTCATGTCTCCCATTGCCTCCCCATTCATTATATAGTTTATATGTGAGGCGCCTGTCAGCTGGGGTTGTTGTCATTCACATAAATATTGTTAATGGCTTTCGGGTAGCTTCTTGTTATTGCATTCTGCCAACAGTAGAATGTCTAATTGTCTATGTCTTGTGGAGAAGTACGGTATTGTCAACATAGGTGCCATTAAAACCACCACAGCTTGTCCAGTGATAGGAGGCGATGACGAGGAGGTTGACATTAATCAGGTATTCCTGCATTTCATTTCACTATGCTTGTGCTGCAACTGAAGGCCGTATCAATCCAATAACAATAGACAGATGTGCATATAAACAACAATGTTTTCATAGTCAACATTTTTTCTATTTTATTATCACTAGTGTAGTTAGTGTAGACTAATGTGTAAAATAAGGCCAGACAATAAATAGCTTACCACTTATTTGATAAACATGTTCTGTTTACATGTTGTGTTCTGTTATATTTTTTGTGTAAGTGTGTTGTATGCTTTATACGTTACCTTTATGTGCTAGTGCATTATGGTGACGGATCCCATACCATGGCAACCAATAACTTGCCAACTTGCCAAACAGTAACATTCAAATCCATTATACAGGAGAATAAAGAAATTGTGCACTTTAAAATTAAGTGTCAGAACACTGTCAAATGGATGCACTTACATATTGTTACATAATCCTAAACACAAGACCAGACAAGCTCATACTATGTTCATACACATGCAACGCTGGGGGTAGTGAATCTGATTGAGGACCAGCCTGCATTGGCATGTACTCACCCACACAAAGCCATTGTTAGGATTAACAGCCCATAGTTCCACTAATTTGAGTTTAATTATAGCCCAACGTGCTGGCAGGCAAGTCTTCCACTGGTCCATCCCCATATTGACCGGCAGCGGGTTGCCATGACAACCCCTCAATCAAAGACCAAGGCTGGTGAATTGTGAGTGTCTGGCCCCTAAGCCAAGCTGAGGTTGACTGTGCATAGTCACACACTCACACACACACATGCATATTGAAACAAAAGGGTACTTTGATTTTTTACACAATCAAGAGATATTCACGTCTTCTCAGAATAATACATAAATTGTGGTGTGAACAATGTATATACTTTGTAAAGTACTGGTAAATGCATTAAAGCAACACCATGGACGAACTGACATTTATGCCCCTTGGCATCAACATTCAAATCCATTTAACGCTAAGACAGTAGCACCAGTAGCTAAGACAGTAGCAACAAAATGGGTCATGATCCTGGACAACATTACATAGTGCAATATCAAGCTTTCCAAGCATGCACTGGCAATGTCAGACACTTTATTATCCGTACTGTAAATGTAACACCGAAATCAGTAAAATATACATGCAATATAAGACATAGATTTTAAGAAAGGATTTTCATTTGTTGCATCCTCAGATCAATAGCATGCTATTTTTGTTATCCTTAGTCCTGTGATGGGGGTTGCGACACTCAAAGAAGCAATTATTGATTGGGACTCTGCCTTCAAACAGAATGCATTAATGAGCGAGTGCCTCTTGGACTGAGCTGCCCATAGTGGCATATCATGTCATCAGCAGTGACCATGACTCAGCTCCTGATGACCTCATCTAGAGTGTTCGGACACTAATCTGTGGGCCAGCCTCAAGGCTCTGTAGTTCATGCAACAAGAACACTTAAACAGGGGCATGAGTCGGGTAGTTCTGATGATTGAACAACTGGAGCCTAGACAATCTTTATTTTGTTATGACATACCGGTACATACATTATTTTCTTACAAATTCTGTATAGTGTCTGTTGAATGGCATGTCACAACAAATCTGAGAATTAATGGTGACTAACTGGACGCTCAGGCAAAGGGCCCTTATGTATGAGCAAGAGAGATGACATCCTGATTGCAGCCTTACAAGAAAGCATCCAATCTGTAAAGGAGTAATTATAGCCTGAAAACATTTCTTCTAGATGCTTCTTCATCCATCCACCCACCCACAGGAATGGAAACATATTTGGAGTGGACAGCAATGCCACAGACCCTCCAACAAATATGCTTCAAACTGTAATTGTATAGGGAATGAGTAATTTAGTTTTGGAATTTAATCTGATAGAAAAACAATTAATCACCTAAATACCTAAATACTTAATTGCTAATCTATTACTCTTGGGATCAGCTACTCCATTGCTTTGTCCTCTTCCTTTCGGTATATTTCAGTTCTTGTGGTAGTTGACCTATGACAGGTTAATCATCTGCTATAGTGATATGATTGCTCAATGTCCACAAGATCAATACCTCCATAACTTCTTTCCTGTGCATAGTTCTTAAGACCGATCAATAAAAACACTCAAAAGCAGTGCCTTTATTAAATCTGTTATTTCACTGAAGACGAGAGTGGGCATTCCTTTGACATGCCTCTACAGCTGTGTTCTGTCTCTGATGCACTGATGTGTGTAGTGAAAATTTCATTTCAGATGTCAGGAAAAGTTCAAATTTAAGATTAAGGTGATTTTTCTCTTTTGTCGGTTTTAAAAAAATCGCTCCAGTGTTGGCATCTAATATATAATCAACTGTGGATTTGCAGTGTTAGTTTTTATAATGATATTAATCAGCTCCTTTTTTGAGCCATAGGACCTTTGCTTTGAATAATGGCTTCACCCGGGGTGCCATAAGAGGAAGTCAAGCGAAGTTAATTGTTCAGAACATCCCAGTATGGGGCTTTCCGCATGATCTGAACTATGTGACTGTGTGTGTGTGTGTGTGTGCGTGTGCATGTGTGTGTGTGTGTGTGTGAGAGTGTGTGTGTGTATGTGTGTGTGCGGGCGTGCATGTGTGTGTGTGAGTGTGTGTGTGTGTGTGTTTGTGCGTGCGTGTACAGGCATAGGCACATGTCTTAAACTACCATCACTGAATTAGCCTCAAAGTAGCTCTTTCTAGGAAATTGTTAGGTGAAATAATGAGATGGGAAGTGTGTGTGTGGGGGGGGGGGGGGGGGGGGGGGGGAATAGGACAAAAAACTTTGACAAACACTTTTACTAGAAATGGCACAGCAGGCTCTGCCTCATACAAGCCACCATGTCAATCTGCTCCTCACTTTCAATATAGCATAAACCATTATTACTATCCACAAGTTTAAAAGCAGATCTGTTGAACCAATAAAGGCAGTCCTTAGTCTTTCTTGGATGCATTGCAAAACCCAATGGTGTTGCATCAGTGCCAGCAAGGGGGGCATTGGAGGGCCTAGGCCATACCACAGGTCACCTGTACCCGCCGTTGATGAGTTTGGCTACATCAAACAACCCCACCTCCTCTGGCCTACAGTTCTGCATAAGGGTCCATAATCCATGAGAAAAAATATGTTTGGACTCATTTTACTGTGTTTTATTAGTTTGTCAATATAGCGGATATCATCTGGTTGTGCATAAACTTTAGTCTGAGCTGCTGACCAAGACAGGATTGATCGGCTAGCAGGTATCTCCTATCCTAGTGTTATATTCTTATACTAATGTGGGCAGATTTGGGCCATATCTGTAGAATATTAACACTTTACGGTAAGGGTACATGAATTATCATGAGTTCATGCATGAATTAATTCATGATTCACATATTACTTCATTCCTTAATATCTCATGAATCATCAGGAATTTACATGAGTTCATAGTCTGTCATTCATGACCTCATACATGAACAACACATCAACAAAAGCATTAAAGGAACCATATGTAAGATTGTGGCCAAAACTGCTACTGCAATCACTTTTAAAATACTGTAGAGCAGTGTAGCCCATCTAAGCTGCCCCCTGACTCGAGGTTGCCAACCTGGGATGCCGAAACACGACTGACTTCATGATTTGTAGATAGGTAGAGGGTGGCGCATCAGGCCAAAACACAACATGACATGACAAAACACAACATCAACATCAGTTGAGGGCTGCAACTTCACTTTATAAAAGACAATATCCGGGCCGGACTACTGTTGTCAGTGATATAAGTATTTGAAGTGAACATGATTTCTTAATGTCTAGTGACATATCAGGGCCATTTTATGATTAATTGAAATACATTTCCTACATACGGTTCCTTTAAGTATGGTGAGCACATCATTATGATTTATGATTTATTTAGAATGATCATGATGATTATTTTTTCTGCCAAAAATGTAGTCATCACTACTCAAATTCTGATTTGAACACAACTTGCGCAGTTCTCTAAACACATGCCATTGTTCACACTTTAGTTGATGGGCCACAAACATGACTCATGAACTCATGAGTAATTAACCTGACATGCATGTAATCATGATCATGCTTAAGAAATCATAAATCATAAATGATGGACCCACCGTACCTAATGCTTTAGTTGATGTGTTGTTCATGCATGAGGTCATTAATGAGAGACTATAAACTCATGTAAATTCCTGATAATTCATAACATATAAAGGAATGAAGTAATGCATAAATCATGAATTAATTAATGCATGAATTCATGATAATTCATGTAACCTTACCGTAAAGTGTTACACTGCTCTCCACAAACTGCAAGGCAAGGCAAGAATGACTCTTTAGAATCATGTAACAGACTAAAATATGAATAACTTGGTAAAAAGTGTGTGTGTATGTGTGTGTGTGTGTGTGTGTGTGTGTGTGTGTGAGAATCTTGTTAATGTTTTTCAGACTAGCAGTTCTCTGAACAATTTTGAGTTATTAAGTGAGCCTCTTTTCATTTTGCCACCCATGCTCATTGGGAAATGAGGGTAAAAAGCATCTTCAGATATGCAGGTTGTACTGGTTGGCTGATATGTGGGACTCAAAGTAAACACTGGAGTCTGGTGGTGTCTCATGGCTTTCACCTCTAAAGGCTTTAGTGAATGATATGCATTAGTGTAGGCTACTATAAGATCCTATACAATATTGCATCTCTGTTTTTAATGTGTTATCAAAGAATCACAATAAACACACATCTTGTTAACATATAGTCATTTAACTTACCAAATATGAGCTTGACAGATTGTTTTAAGTAAATGTGTAATTCACCAGAACAATAAGATTGCCAGTACTCTGAATTTGAAAAAATTGGATTGGGCAGACAAGAGACAAAGACGTTTACACAGTGAAGCGATTTGATGAGATACAAAAAAACACTTGTACACTGTGAATGGTGTTTACTGAGGAAGTCTTAATTTGAGATTTTAAAAAATACATTAACGCCACTATGTGAAACTCTACGTGTATCTACCACTAATGTTGAGCTATTCCATGCTCTTTTGCAAGAAGAAACTTTTAAAAGCCACCCACCGAGACATCAATAAATTCCCCAGATAATGGCCTCTTATGCCTTTTATAAAGGCTACAAATGTTCCAGGAGTCCAGAATAATTTACAGGAAGAGCCATTTGGGCTCCTCTATAGAGAAATCCCTTGACTTGGCTTGCTAATGGGGTTTTTTGGGGGTAGGTCTGTGCCATGGTGAGCTGAAGAGCCATTACACTGTTTAGCAAACAAATTGATGTGGCCTTGTTCCTGAACTTAACTGCACCACAGTCTGAACAGCGGTACTGGCAGGAAGCACAACAGACTGGCAAGAGCTCAAAAAATCACAAGCACATTCATCAAGAGCTCACCTCTGGCTGAGAGGACCAGTCTACCCGTCAGCCCATTAGGAGACAACACAGACAGTTTTTTCACACTAAAAAAAAAACAAATGTATTGGGGGACTTGTCACTGTCAAGAGAGCGTTCATTACTTTGTATTCATGGTTGCACAGAGCCATCACAAGCCCTTCACTAATAAATATGCCCAAAAGAGCTATGGAATTCTGATTGTCCTATTTGCCAAGACATAATTGTTTGCCTCTAAGAGTAATTTTTGCCATTACTCACTTCCCGGCGCTACTGGTAGAAAGTTACTCATTCATTTTGATCTGCTGTTAGTTAAAGATTGCTATTCTGCAGGATTGCTAAAAGTTTGCTTCAACAGATATACTACTGTTCTCATGGCTTGATGTATTACCTATGCATTCTTCTACAGACTGAACACAGTAAAAAATCTGTCCTCATATGCAGTAGTCCATTTATCATGTGCTCCAAATACAGCAACTGAAACTAGACAACGTCTACACATCTAAAAAGGCACGTCCTCAGAAATAAACACACTGGCTCACTACGCTTCCTTTAAAAAAATGTTTTACATTTGTTGGTCTGCTGAAGAGCGTGTTGGCTTACAGTGTCTTCTTTCAGTGTGAATAAAACAATTTACTTAAAGGTGGAGCACTGTGCCAAATGTGTCAAACATGCTTAGAGGCATCACCCACCCACCAACCTCTTGAAGAGTGATTTCTGTCAACAATTAGGTTTAAAAAAACAAAAGGTTTCAGAAAAAAATTGTGTGAGGACTCTTCATTGAGAAGAAAGGTTGTGTCAATTACACCAGCACTATGCCACTGAGAGGCTGACATAATTCTATGAAAAACACTTTCATTTTTGACACATGAAATTATATGCTCACCTCATGTACTCTCAACAACTATACTCCAGTAACTGGTCTTACATTACATAGGCTAGTGACCATCATGGCCATCACAGAAGCTAAACTCACTTAGTGGTAGCCTACAGTATGTTCTCTAGCATTACCCTACTCCTGCAGCTCTTTGGAAGGACCAAGTCTTACATTTTTCCCCTTGGCAACTCAATCAGTGTTTAACAAGTCAAGAAAACAATATATAGGCCTACAGTCTGAGACTGTCTGACACTTCTTAAATTGCTTGAACATCAAGTTCAAGTGTGTGCGTGTGCGTGTGCATGTGTGTGTACGTGTGCACGTGCGCGCGCGTGTATGTGTGTGTGTGTGTGTGTGTGTGTGACTGACTTTTTGTGTGTCTATACAAACTTGTGTGCGTTGCTTCCATAAGATATGTCTGCAAGAGAGAAATGATTGGTGACATTTGGTGTGTGTGTGTGTGTGTGTGTGTGTGTGTGTGTGTGTGTGTCTGCACAAACTTGTCAATGTGCCTCTCTCTCTCTCTCTCTCTGTGTGTGTGAGGGAGAGAGAGAGAGAGAGAACGCATGGATGGATCGTGAAATCAAGCGCCCCTAGACACAAGAGCCTCCTGGCCCCCACCCCGACTCAAACAGCAGCAAGTGACACCAACTCTGTGTGCTTATTTATAGGACCTGGCACATTTCAGCCTTTCAACGTACAAATTCTCTCATAGAGCTAAACATTTCCTGTAGAGCCCCTGTCACTGTTGCAAACACTGTAAACATTCAAAGACCTTACACAAAATGCTTATGCTTACAATGATCAGACATTCAGGCTGTGAGCCCATGTGTACATTTGTGAGTTGCTAGAGGAGCCTTTTAGGGTCTCTCAATAGTCGAGGCCCCTGGCCCCCAGTTATCTCTGCAGAGCAAATGAAAATGTACTGACAAGTTCATCTGTGATCACTCAAGCTAGCCAAAACTGCCCAGGTTGCACAACTAACACAACCGGAAATGAAACATTATTAAGTAACGTCCTGATGACAGCAAGGAACAGGTGAGCTCAACACTTAAGTGCTATGGAGTCTAGACGGACCTGGAACATAATTATGCGAAGAGTACCGAATGCAGTACTGATCACTGCAAGAAGCCTGATAATACCAGTCATAATTATTTGTGAGCAATTGACAATACCGACAGCCTCATACCTGAGAAGTATCCAGTCCAAATGTAAAGTGTCCTTGTCTCAGCCCTTGTTATAGTCTTCCCTTGCTTTCCAGACAAACACCCTCCGAAATGACTGTCTTTGCATTTTTTTCTTTACCAATCACACATAAAAGTAAAGCTGTATAAGGGATAATGTATTGAACGCCGGTCATTATGGGGAAAATAAGTCCCGACAGGACGAACCGGACCCCGACGCGGCAGCGGTAAAAAGTAAAGCTGTATAAACACTGATATGACATCTGTTCTGGAAGCTACTTGGTATTAACGTCTGGTTGTCAAGGAGATTGTCTGTGTCTAGGAGCAGCTGTCATAGTTTTCAATGCACACTATTAGGTTCAGTGAGCTTGGAAAAGGCTATGCGTCAAAAAGGGCTATGTGTAATTTCTCCTTAAAAAAAAAAAAAAAGCTTGAATTGATGATGCTGGATGCAGGCTGCTTATAATTATTACATTACATTACTAAAAAGGACTCTAATGCATGAGAAGTTGTGATATACATAGGTCTGATTTCATGTTGCAGTACAAGGTCCGTACTACGGAACCCTGGAGGTGTCATTGCAAGATATTTTTGTGTATATCCAGAAAGTGTGCTCATTTTACTAAATTGTGCTCTCATTTTACTAAATTGTGGTGTTATTTTACTATATTGTGTTCTAAATTGAATAAATTGTGTGCACCTCTAGCTAAATAGTGTGCTCAGTTTACTAAATTGTGCTCTCGTTTTATTTTTTGTAAAATGAGCACACTATTTACTAAGACGTGTGCATGAATTAGTAAAACACAACATACTAAATTGTGCACAAAATCTAGTAAAATGAGACCACAATTTAGAAAATGGGCGCACATTCTTTCAAAATGCAAAAATATCTTGCAATGAAACTGTTGAAGACAGTGGCTCTGTAAAGTTCTAAATCTATGCATTGATTCTGTTAAACACTTTTGCAGTATTTTGCTACTTTGTGTGTAAGGACATGAGTGTGTAAGGATACAGTGCATCTGCAAGTCATCATGAACTGTATTCATGCTACTATTTCAAAATTAAGACATCTTAAAATCTGGTTTACTTGTTTACATTTTTTACATGGTTTGTATTATTAAAATGCAAAGTATGCCTTGATTTGAGTTATGTGTATTTTAAAACTAACGGAAGTCTGAGTTTAATATCAACTTCAGGTTGTCTCTTTTACTAAACCAAATAGGCTACATTTATATTTAAATCCATTCAATTACACAGACTGAGGGTCTCTCCTCCTTGTGCGTTGCTCTGCATTTCATGATGTCTCAGGTTCTCAGTTAAGACAACGCACTTCCAGCTCCGATTGGCCAATTGCAGAGTGCCACTAGGCGCTGAAGGTCCTTTGTTCAAACACACCCACCAGTTACTCCAGCGCTGGATGCTGCCTGTCATTTCATGCAGGATATGGACGTGGATGCCTCTCCCTCTCTTCTCTCCTCGGCACATTGGCTACAGTTGGCCGCTCTCATGCCGGCCCAATGAACCCCCAACCTCACGGCTCGTCTAGCATACAATGGATTAACAGGAAAGACATGAGTATCCGTTCTGAGGACAGCATAAGCCTGTGCCAGAGGGCTCTGCAGATAGTTACAGAGCTCTGCCTCGCTGGTCATGTTGACCGCGAGAAATGCTCTGACATATTCCCGTTGGAGAGCACCATACCAGGTAAAGGAAGTGCAGGTAAATTGGATTAAATTACTGTTATCCTTTCGCTCTGATCGGGGCGTTCTTTTACAGGGCTGCCTGCTTTACGGAACGATGGCAACTTGAAAAGTCGTAGTAAACTTATTTTGAACAACTTTCTCATGAATTCGTCTAAAGTGTGCGAAACCTCTGTAAAAAGGTTGGCTTTATTTTGCTAAATCTTCGTCTACTACTCTCCCTTCCGTGTGCTGTAGGCTACCCTACCAAATTCGCGCGCAGATGCGTCTTGCCACCTGTGGCTGTCAGGCATTTGGCAACAGGTTGCAGCATCCTGTGCTGCAAGGATTACTTCGACCAATGTAAACTGGGGTGCATTTCACGTTTCACATAGCGTCTCATGTTCGGTGATGTGATTCGTTTAAGCTGTAGGCTATTTTTACTGTGTGTAGAAGACGAGACATTTCCGAGGTTTTAGAATGAAAGCAATTGCTGAGTCAGCAAGTCATATAGTTTGAAATCAATCTTAATGAGTGCTGATGGTTATTCAATTGTATGCTGTAGCCTATAATGATTTCAATAAACGTTGTCAGGAAAGTGAAGGATGGATTAGTTTCGTTTTGTCGTTGTTTACACGGCATTGTGAATCGCATTAATTAACTCAGTAAGTTTTTGGTCTATAGATTTTGTCCTCAACTTCAACGACCCCTTTACCTATGATAGACGGCGGAAATGTTTAAGTAATTTCACGGATTCATTGTAGGAAAGCTATTCCGTAACATCCTCGGAACAGTAGGATTTTCCCAGCACGTTTCAGAAGACACGTATTCGTATCAAAATACTTATAGGCCTATGTCATTCCAGATCTTTCTAAACGTTTCACGATTGCTTAATTCAGCTGCCGCCTTTACTCCCATGATGTTAAAAGAGAATGCCTCATTATGAAAAACTAGAAAAGCTCTTGGATGAGGTTAACAATTCCTTAATAGCCCACTTATTTATTTTTAATTTACGGTATGTGTGTCCAGGAGTGGAATGAATGGCTACCTCTGCTTTGCTGAACTAATTTGTTTTCAGCCTCCCCTTTCTTATGCCTTGCTTCTCTGTTCTTTCTCCCTTCTCTATCTTTCATGTATGTTTGTCATGTCTGTTGATGATCGCATTTTCTGTTTCCTGTCCATTCTCTTGTCGGTGGTCTGTCTGTCTCTCCTTTTCTAAATTTGCCTGCGACTGCCATTTCACACATGCAATCTGTCCCCCCTGCTACACATCTCACCCAACCCCTTGGTGTGTGTCCCCTTCAATTCTCCTCCACTTTCGTCCCAACCCCCCCCCCCCCCCCAGACATCTCTGTCAGTCTCCTTGCTGTTGTCGTGGGTTTCTGTGGTCTCGCCCTGTTGGTAGTTTCTCTCTTTGTCTTTTGGAAGCTGTGCTGGCCCATCTGGAGGAGCAAGGCCCTGTCATCCCATGTGGACAACCGTGGCCAGGGTGCACTCCCTGAAGCGCCTCCGCACATGACCTCCTTGCCTCAGCCTCCCGCCGCCGAGACGAAGGTGGTGCTGGCAGGCAGGCAGCCATCGCCGCAGCCGCTGCAGAAACAGCATGACGAGGACGAGTGGAAGCGGAAAGTTCCAGAAGTGAAGGTCAACGGCCGGAGCTCGGTGAAGCTGCTCGAGGCGGCCATGAAGATCAGTCAGACCTCGCCGGACATTCCAGCGGAGGTGCAACAGGCTCTGCACGAGCACCTGACCAAGCAGGCTAAGATCCAGAGACAGACCACAGAGCCTACCTCCTCCTCCAGGTGCCCCTTTCTCTCCTTTGCCCCTACCCCAACCCCCACCTCATTTACTCTTTCTTATAGCCCTTTTGCCCATAACCAACCGCCAAAGGCCACTAGTAAGTTCTGGACTGTTTTGGTTTGTGTCACCATTTGTACAGTATGTTATAGAGAGAACATGGGGCTGATCACTCTTGCATTTATAGATGATCATGATGAAGATGTCTGTTAGTACGTATATTTCATTTCTAAGATATATAACAGAACTCTCTGAGCCACCCAGCCTCCTGTTTGAATAAGCCACTTTGGTTTGATCACACAAAGCTGCCTGAGGGAAGAAAATCCCTGTCACATATGATGAGGATTCCATCATATGTCTGGCCATGGCATATCTCCTTATAGCCTTCACTGTGATCTGAACTTCCAGCTTTCACTGCCTTGATTATCTCTTCTCCTCATTTATGGAGATTGAATTTCATTTTGATAAGTGTTGGCTCTTGGTGGGTAACAGGCTATAAGTGGGTGACACAGTAGGCTATAAGTGGTGCCTATTGGAATGCAAATGATTCCTTTTTATTACTTTTACATTAAATTCTAAGAAAACCATCTCAAAGCATGTTGTTTTTTCACATAGAAAAGGATTATGTGATGCTTTATACAGAACAATGGTACTAGGAGTGGATAGAAAATGAATGCTTATGTAACAAGAGCTTAACAGATCAATTTGCTCATTAGTAAGAATGTACATTCTCTCGAGCTTTGGCTCGAGTCTATCTGCTTATAGAAGTGTTTCTCCTAGTGGTTGGAGGAGAAAGAAATGGGAGTAACTGGACAGTGCAGGGCACTGGTCAAGACTGGTTGCCATTGATACTGGTGGAAGGGTGACCGCACACCCCCTCGCCCAGGCACTTCGGAGCCCTGCAATCAGTCGTGGCCCCACCCCCTTCACTAGGGGCGTGTGAGTCATGCTACCATGGCGACGGCTGTAAACGACCCCGACAATTAAACAATCAACTCCTCTTCTCTTTTGTCTCTGGTGGCACTGCTTTTTAAAGTGATTGTGCACCAGCTGCAATTAGCCCCAGCTCATTGTGGAGCTGGCAGGGGTTAGGGGACAGGGGACGGGGGACGGGGGGGGGCGGGGGGTGGTAGGAGGGACGCAGGCCCTGCTTAAGCCCTGCTTAAGCCACACGTGGCAGCTGCGCTCCATCTCCTGACTGTGGCCTGCTCCAACTGACTGGCTGCTGTGTTGTCATTAGCACTTTGACCATTTTAACGAATGAGGAGTCGAGATAAATTACATGGCGCTGAGGGACTTGAAAAGGGCGCCCATGGCTGCTAAAGGTCAGATCTAAAGAGCGGTTAGACTGGCCGTAGTGACTCCCCTCCTGCTGTCAGACGAGGTGGTTGTGCGCAGATTGGGGACGCCCATGCGCTCCTGGTTGGACACTCTTGCATCACTGTTTTTCAATAACCTGGCTTACTCATCCAACTTCATTCATGAGAAATGAATGTTGGTATTCATATATGCATGTCTTAGCCTACGTCGTGTCTTTTCAAAACTTCAAAACTTTGGAATCGGTCAGTCTTTTTTTGGAATGAATTAAAACATGCTTAATACAGAGACGGTTGATAAAGTTCTGAAGGATCTTTGCTTAACCCTTAAAGGAGTACCGTCACACCGGTGTGACGGGAATGTTGGGAAATTAACATTCTAAAGAATATCTGGGTTCATTGAATTCAACATAGAATTTTAGAACCTTCAATTGTTGCGGAACTTAGAACGTTCAAAAACCTACTCCTTTAAGGGTTAATCATTCAGTTAATCAGTGTTGCCTAGTAACGGGGACGCTGGTGTCTCCGTTTTTTTATATCGTCTTAGTCTAATAATATTTGCTTATGGTGGCTGATAATGCTGTAACTCCATTGGACTAAAGAGCTAAGTCTTGGGATAGCTCTGTGATCGAGCCATCTATTCGCTGACTGTCGCGCAAGCTGCAATTACAGCATCTGGTCAAAGAAATGGCTATGGTTGCGGTAGGCCTACTGTGTGGGAGATCCGTGTACCACAAGTCCACCAAGTTGCAGCTGACCCAACACTGAGTTGCCACGCTATAACTACTGCCTAGCGTCTGGATTGAGAGGTTGCTCATGAACTCTGGACTGGTAGCAAGCCATGAGAGATCTGGCACTGTTGGAGGTCCACCGAGCTGCTGATCTGCAAGTTGAATTTGCACCATCTGCTCAGAGAGGTCACTTCACGACTTCACTTCAGACTGATCTGTGCTTCCAGGGCTCTCCAGACGGCCAGCAAGGCTATGGGGGTGGTCTGTACAATGACATCATACAAAGCACTGTTCACACCAGTCACCACCATTGCCCATGGACATTTCAGCTGTTTTTTTAAACCAATTAACTAATTTAACTTATGTGTGTCCTGTCTTACCTTGTCAAGCACTGTGTGTGGCACGAAAACTGCACTATATAGATAAACACTTACTTGGGTAGCCTACTTACTTACTAATTTTAGTTCACATTTCCTGGACAGTCATCTCCCTATTTGACATGTTGAATTTCTTGGCAGCCCTGAAAAGATTGTTTGTATCTGTGCGGGACAAGCGAGTGAGCAGAATACTATTCTCTGTGTGAACAGCCTACACTGCTTGACTTGGCTCAGCAGAGGCAGTGGTTGTGGGTTGCCAGGATTGCCAGGATCAGTAAGGTGGTAGACATCCGTTCGGAGCATGTGTGTGGACCTGAGGAAGCCTGCTCTGATTTGAAAGAGCATTTGTGTATGGATTGCTGCTGTCATGTCTTTGAATTACTGTGGGTTGCGACGGCAATTTGTTGGGCTGCTCTGAGTAAGTGTTCATGGCTGCGGTGATGGGGTAATTAGGATCATGGCCTACACGCTGTGTGAGGGATTTTCCTGCTGCCTCTCCTTCCTACCAATGTCGCAGTCAGAGCACACCTTTCCCTGGTCACATTCAGTTGACTCCTTGTCTTCCTTCCTAACAGTTTTTGTTGCTGTTGTTGTTGAGTTGTTTTGCTTGTTTTTGTTTTTGTTTTTTTCTTAATTCACAAAAATGTCCCTAAATTGCCAAGAATAATGAACACAAAGCATGATGCCACTTTTAAAAAGCTGGCAAAGCAAAATTCCAAATGCTAACTGTCTACAAAATATTACGTCTGTCTGATGGGGCATGTAATGGTAATGAAGTTAATGGGCCACCAGTGTGAATTATAATAATTTTATGGCTTTTTGTTTTATATTGAGCTTTAATTGGGAGCAAAGACAGTTTAATTAGTGGCACATTAGGTGTACTGATGTGGGCAATGAAGATGGGGGGGAAAGCAAGTGATTCATGCATTCAGGTTTTTTTTTTACGATAGGCAGTGGGAGAGGAGATTAAGTATGGAACACCAACAGATCAATTCTGTTTGTATCGATTTTGCTGCACAGCTAGATTGACTACCACTGCTCACACGGTCAAAAATCTCTGCTTAATCCTCACTCGGGAGATTTTTTTATAGCCTCTGCTAAGACGATAACAGAATGTCTGTTGAACCAGTAACCCGTGGCAATTCTTTCAAGTAGAGAGGAAGATGTTTGCACACACAGAGACACTTTTATGCATAAACATTTGTCCTTTAGGCAGGGCAAGAAACTAGAAAGCTGGAGATTTTAAGCCTTAGCTGACGGGCATTAAAACATATGAATAATATTTAGGATCTTAAAACTCACACTTGTGGGGACGAGCTGAGGTGTCACGGTAGGTGTTTCATGACAAGTTAAGAGACATCTTAATCCACCATGCTGGCTGGCCCTTGAGCACACCCACTGTAAGCCTTTTAACATCATTATCATTTCAAATATATAAACAGCTTATAGCTCTACAAGGATACATTAGAGGTACTGTAGGCCATGTTGTGGTGTTAGTAAGTTTCACTTACAGTATATTAAACACGTGAAATTCTTTACAAACATTTTAAGGGTCCAGGTAAATTAAATTAGGTAATTTGCATGAGGCAAATTAGCCTGCACCTTAAACTACTAGACCAACTGTCTCGTATTAAGAACATTTTTTATGTCTACTTAGCAATTCAATTGGCAGAAGTGCACACACCAAATTAACTGCATTTCTTTTGAGTTAGTGAAAGTACACAAAACCTTTTCCCAGATTTTACTTGTTAAAGTATACAGATTATTTGAGAGCTACATTTCTTAGCTGCTGTATAGTGAAATGTAATGTACTGTTGTGAAGTGTAACAGGCAGTCCAAGGTGAGGAGTGAGAGGACTGTACAAACTAATCCTCTGGGCTTACAGGAAAGATAGTTGCCCAGAGTTACTCTACAGTGTTATGCAATTATACCCTCCACACATAAAATGTTCTGATTGTAAATTCATTGCATAACATACAAAAACATATTTTGTTTTGGTTCTGTATTTTGAATGTACAACCCCAATTGTATTGTTGCCGTGGATTTATCATTTGTACAATGAAGAATGCTGTCAGATTGTTGTGATCTTCTTCTTGGGAATAGGTGCTAGTTGCTAGGAGACACCAAGGAGAAGTAAAGAGCCATGGTCTGCTCAAAGGATGGAAGTCATTATCAGCTGTGGGAAATGGGCTGAGAAACTGTGATCCAGTCATAGCTGTGGTTTGTCTGAATAACACATGGCACAAGGCTGTCTGTAGGCCCACTCTTTTGGCAAGGTCAAACAAGTGCTGAGTCAAGTCAGTCAACTGACTGTATTTTATCCTATGAAGTGAGAGCTCATTGTCAGTTATTTTGCTACTGAATTGTTTATGTGGTCAATACTTTATATGGTGGCTAAATGACGCATGATCTGATGTTTCAGCCCACATGTTGATAAGCTCATTGTAGGCAAGGCATATCAGTCACTGAGAAATAAACTTCCTCTTCCATCTGACAGGCACAATTCCTTCCGCCGTCATCTTCCACGACAAATGAATGTGACTAGTGTTGACTTTAGTATGGACACTCTGCCCATGCGGCAGTCTTCAACCACAAGCATTGGCCGGATAAAGCCAGAGCTTTACAAGCAGAAGTCTGTGGACTCAGAAGAGGGTAACAAAGTGCCAGTGGAGACCTGCGGCAAGCTGAGCTTTGCCCTGCGCTACGACTACGAAGAACAGGCCTTGGAGGTGCGCATCCTTAAAGCCTTGGAGTTACCAGCAAAGGACTTCACAGGAACCTCGGACCCATACGTGAAGATCTACCTGCTGCCCGAGCGCAAGAAGAAGTTTCAGACCCGCGTCCACCGCAAGAACCTGAACCCCGTGTTCGACGAGACCTTCCGCTTCCCAGTCGAGTACGACCAGCTGTGCAACCGAAAGCTCCACTTCAGTGTGTATGACTTTGACCGTTTCACCAGTCACGACATGATCGGCGAAGTGGTGGTGGACAACCTCTTCGAGCTGTCAGACCTCTCCAGGGAGGCAGTGGTCTGGAAGGACATTCTTGCTGCCACTACAGTAAGTGTGACGGGATGTGTTTATTTGTGTGTGTGTGTGTGTGTGTGTGTGTGTGTACAGGTTTTTTTTAACATGTTTGTCTGTGTCTGGATTCCTTGAGCATCACCACATGAACCCTTAAGCTCAATGTGTTTGAATCACTGTGTTGGTTGTATTTGTTTTCTTCCTGAAGTCAAAAGGCACTTCTCAGGTACTCAGGGCTCATAAGTAAGAGTAATCAAACAAACGGGCCAAACTCTTTGAGGGCCCACCTGCAGGGCTCCACTGAGGTGTTTAGTCCTCTCACTAGTTGCGAGGGTGTACTGTACGTGCTTCCAAAGTGACTCACCCTAGAGTATCGAGGCACCCACACACCTTTCCAAAATCTGCATCAGCGAGGCTACGGTGCTAAAAAAGGCTGAAGGCTCAAGCATAGTGCTTCCCACATTTATCAAAAAACTGAATGGAGAATTTTGTGCAGCAGAAAAATGCCACCTGCAACAAATTGGTATAAATTCCTCACTTAGCTCTGTTACACCATAGCCTCATTTGTAGTCATTGCTCTTCCGCAGAGTTTATATAACAACTTACTGGATTTGATATATTCCAAATCTAAAGGTATTTTACACCTGTAAATGAGCTGCTCTTGTTTTGTCTTTTTCATCATCATGTAAGGTGTATTAAGTATGTTTCTTTTTTTGATTTACAGTAAGCTTGAACAACTGTCTGTTACGCTTTGTCTGTTAATGCTTTGTCCATTATGCTTTGTCTATTACGCTTTGTCTGTGGTGAGTGACTGGAGCGTGCAGACTCCAAAAAGTTCATCTGACACTTCTGTTGTCACCAAAGGCTGTCATTGTTATCATGTGTCCCATCTCGTTGTGTGTTTTGTCTCACTATTGTTATGGTGATGGTTATGGTGTGTATGTGCCTCCTTTCATCTTGTTCATGTGTCACTTGTGTCTGGGGCTTTGTTGCTGGAGGCTTTTTTGACTACTTTGAGTTTGAGTTGTATTGGGTTTCTAGCTGTGAGCCGAGTCAAGTCTAATTGAGGTGAATCAGTGAGACATTGAGCCTATATTGTACGTTTCACCACTGCTCTAATGCATTCAGAATGCATCCATACATCCTATTTCTTAGAATTTAAAATAACTAGTCCATTCAGTGGTGAAATAAAGAAACACATCACAGATGTCTTTAGTCATACTATTTACCAATCACACTTTACAACCATATTTTCTGTAAACATATAAGGTGCAAGGCACTGCGTGACCCTGGCGTTTAAATGTTTATCCCAGCTGTTGCTAGTCTCAAACTGCTTAATCACACTCCCCAAAATAAGTCTAATGGCTTCAGTTGATTACAGTCTAGCACTGCCATGCACGTCCAGCTGTGTCCTCCGCACAACCCTGTACTTATGCGTCGGGTTATTTTTATTCAGAAGGCCCAGTGTTGCCTCACGTCTCTTCACATCATTCAGCCTGTGCGATTTCAGCATGAATAATGGAAAAAAAAGAAGAAATCTCTGGCTTGCCCCATCTGGTTAGGACTATTTTGAGGTGGGGACTTGTGAGCATTCCCTTTGGCTCCGTGAGTCACAGGTTCATGCCATGGTTGAGACGAACGCTGACATGTGGAGAAGACTTGTGGTGGTTCGCAGAGGAAGGGTCGGGAGGAAGTGGACATTTTTTTTTGCTGTTATGTTTGTGACATGCTGGCTCGATGCATGAAACATGAATGGGGAGGCCACACGCTGATTCCATAATAATCCAAATAATTTATTAATTAAAGGTAAATTTAACAGAGACTAAATGATAACGTGGTGTGGCGCAAGTCAGTATAATGGAAGGAAACCAAAAGTGTCATGCAAAATCAGTCTAGGGGTTTAACAGCCAAAGAACAACGAAAACCAAATGCCAGAAGGAGGAAGCCACCCTGGCTGTTGTGGACGCAGGAGATTTATAGTCCTGCCAATCAGGCACACCTGAACACCAACACCTGCTCAACAGGAATAGAGAGAGAGAGTGGTAGAGAGCACAGGCACACCAAACAGGCCGGGGTCTAAGACCTGCCAATATCCGTCACATGTTGTTAGAAGAGGGGTCTGTCTAAAGCCAGTATCGATCATTCACAAGAAGGAGAATTCATGAATGTTAATGTGAAGGTGAATTCCCAGACTCACACCAAACAAAGTGTTGCTTTCAGTCCACATAAAGGATATTCAAATTCCCACCTTACATAACTGATTAAACAACTCAAGACATCTAACCTAATACTTGATTTAAGGGCAAATTTACAATGTGTCTGTTATTGCCAACACCTACTAATCAATATTGGTTTAAACATTATGAGCAATCTGGCTCTGAGCCAGTGCTCTCAACTGGTGCTCTGTGCTCTGTGTTGCCAGTATCAATCATACTGTGCACTGACTGAGTGCTTCTGGCAGTCAGTGGATTTTTATTTGCAATTGCACTGACGTTCAGTTTCTTCTTTGAGTTGAATTACCCCCCCCCCCTTCTCTCTCAGTGTGTGTGTGTGTGTGTGTGTGTGTGTGTGTGTGTGTGTGTGCCTCTGTGTGTGTGTGTGTGTGTGACATGGGTCAATATTTTCCTGCTATTCTATCACCTTCTTAGCCAGACAGAAAGTGTTGCCTATCAGTAGCAGGCTAATGCAGAGAGATGTTAAGAGTAGATCGACAAAATGCAATGTTTTTATTATTGTAGATCAGTTAAAGGTGCCATGTGTAAGAATTGAGGTAAAAATATCAAAAAATTAGCTACACGCATCAAAAGAATGAGAAGAAATAAGGGCGATGATGTCATTAAAAAAATGCCACAGCCACAGCCCGACAGGTGTCATAATACCAGTTTCGGCCATGGGAGGCGGTATGCGGGCAACATAACCACCAGCCAAACTGCAATACACGTTTCTCGGTTGTTACCAACCGAAGTTATCACTTTCTGGAGGTATACTGCCCCCATCTTTTATGGAATGTGGAGTATGAATTGACTTTTTGGCGGACATTACACATGGCACCTTTTAAGGGTTTTTCTCCCGTGTCACTTACAAAATTGCACTGCATCAATGATACCTGAACATGAAGCCACTGTGTGTGTGTCACTGGCAGAGTAAGAAACATGTTTGGTTTTCCCTCAGCAGGACCTATAGACCCTTTCATCAATAAAAACAAAAACAATGCTTGAACGTTCTATTTGGGCCCCAATCTACTTCCTCTGCATTAAGATAACATATGGAATGTTAAAACGGAAGTCTTGTGGGGCCAACTATGATGCTCTCTTTAAAGGGTCCATAACAAAGAGGACCAACCTTTCTCTGCAGACAGCTCTTTACATTGCAAGTGCAAGTCTGTTTCCAATAACCTTTATGTATCTTTGCAGGAAAGTGTGGACTTGGGAGAGATTATGTTCTCTCTCTGCTACCTACCCACAGCTGGCAGAGTGACCCTTACCGTCATCAAGTGCCGGAACCTGAAAGCCATGGACATTACTGGCTCCTCGGGTGAATATATTGCACCATAAACGTATAATGGCATTGTAATTATGGAATGTCTTTGCCTAATGGCTTGACAGAGGCTTAATCGCCATACCAGCAAAGAATCTCTTCTGAGAATTAAGTTTTAAAATACATCGAATTTCATTTTGTGAAGGCAATTGGGTGGCTGTTCCAAGATGCTATGTAGCTCTATAGAGACATGGATGGCGAAATCATTTGGCTGCAGCTTTGTTGAGGTTCCTTTGCATGATTGCACATACAGGATAATAGCCATGTGTTCCAAGATTTCCTATATTGGTGTCATTCATTCTGGTTGTACAGATGGCATCTTCTTTATGAAATATTTCCATTTGATATCCTGGTGGTATATCGTACTCTTTTCTGAAATATTCATTCATTCATTTTCTACGATTGGTTTATCTGCAGACCCTTATGTGAAAGTGTCCCTCATATGTGATGGCCGAAGGCTAAAGAAGAGGAAGACCACAACCAAGAAGAGCACCCTCAATCCAGTGTACAATGAAGCCATCATCTTTGACATCCCCCCTGAAAATGTGGAGCAAGTCAGCTTGTCAATCATGGTGATGGATTATGACCGGTGAGTCCTTTGGCTTGGGTTTTAGAGAGAAGATATATTGACAGAGGCAGGCGTCAGGTCTGGCAAAAATGGTATGACACTAAAAGCTACTGGAGATTGATATGATGCAAACAGTTTGGAGAATATCCTTAGCCTGGGTGCCAGTCCGAACGTAGTCCCGCCCACAACATTTGAGGTCGGGAAGTTCGGTCTGGCATTGCTCCATTGTGGAGCAAGTATGCTCGCCCTAGATCGGGCGGACCAATCAAATCGGGCTTTACGATGATGGACAGGTGAGCAACAGCGCCTGGTCTATCACTTCATCTGAGCATGCTTAGATTAGGCTTATGTTTGAAACAAAAACGCTGTGGCTAGAAGGATACATGGATTTTAAGACCCCATATGGAAAATGCATATTGAGGTTTTATCACTGAAAACGATTATTTCTGAAAACTTTGGCTAAAGTTGAGATGTGGGAAAACTCGTGGTTTCACTTTCATCAAGGGAAAACAGCGCTGTTGCATTGCGACATGTTCCATCAGTTTTTTCCTAATAGCCTACCCTACTAAGTATCTCTTAGATTTCGCTAATGAGTGTTGTAGGCTAGGAGTTATTGACGGCACTGACTTTTACAAAAGACCAGAAAACAATGTTAAGGCATTTGTGGAGAAGAAGGATGGTTTGTGTGTTTTCTTCCTACACCTCACGGTAAGCTATTTCGTTGCTCTGATTGGTTAGGTCTATCCAATTGAGTGCAGAGGCATTCCCCCCCTGTATCGTTTGAAACACGCCCTATAATTATGTCCCAATGGAGCAGTATCAGACTCATATTCTGACTAGAATTGAGTATGACTACGTCAGGCTAGAATATCCTACCAATTGTCAATCAACTAGATGTACCGCATAGCGGTACAAAATATGACCGCCGTTCAGTCCTGTACATCCGTTCCGCGAAAATAAATCACACTTCAATTTGTCTCCATATTTTACTCCATCCACCACTCTTGAAACTTTTGTGTGCTTGTTTGGCATGCCTGAGTGTGTGTGTGCGGCTGCACAAAAAGTAGCCTACTGGTGCTGAAAAGGTGAATACAAGGATACAAGGATACAAGGAAGTTTATTGTCACATGCATATAGTTACTGGAAGTAAGAAATGCAGTGAAATTATGTCTGGTGTCAGCCTATTTGTGCATTAATGGGGGGGGTGGGGGGGGGTAAAAAGTGCAGTAGAAGAGGGGTTTAGTAGATTAAGTGGCAAGGGCTGCATAAAAAAGGTGGGGGAGGAATGGGATTGGGTGGGGGGCACCAACAAGGAGCACCCAAGAGCAACAGGGGCAAGGAAAAACTCCCTTACCAAGGAAGAAACCTTGGGCAGATCCACGGCTCAAGGGGCTAACCCAACTGCCAGGGGTCTTGGTGTGTGTGTTGGGGGGATGACAGGGGAGATGGGATAGTGTGCTGTGTATGTGGGGAGAGGGCAGTGTGCAATATGTGTGTTGGAGAAGCTTCCTCATGAGACAATGTGCTGTGTATTGGGGGGGGGGGCATTGTTATAAAACCTTTAAAATCTCTAAACAATCACAAGTAGGGCATTTATTTATTTATTTATTTATTTATAAACAAAAACATCTCTGTCAGTTCCATGCCGTTTTCAACAGCTATCAAAAACAAAGGTAATTTTTGGATGGATGGATTTTTTGTGAATGTTTCTTCTTCTACATAAGATTTTAGTCATCTTTAGTTCATGTAATACTTTATTGTCAATGCACAAATTAAGTAACAGTAGTCTGAAACGAAATGCTGTTTTACATCTAACCAGTGGTGCAAATAACTGACATGTCCAAATGGGCCTTGATGAAATGCGTCGCTAGACTGTTCATACACATTTTAATGGGCCAAAGTTGAAGAGCTGTTGTCCGTTATTGTTCGTGCAAATATAGGGTGATTTATGTTCCCTTGCATTATGTAACTGAGGTCCATGGCTAGTCTGGCTTTCACCAGACCAAGCTCAATCTTTTAACAAATCAAAAAATAAATAGCGGGCAGATCAGGCTGGGTTCACCCAGCCTAGTCCATAGGCACCCGATATTGTTTAATTTTCCGATTTGAGATATCCACGCTCTGGCTATTCTAAATGCAAAAATGCATCAGGGAGTTATGACAAAACTGTAACTAACAAACTAGATCCTAATACAGTGGTCCCCAAACTTTTTCTTCCGAGGGCCAGCTCACTATGCCTGGCTCTAAGAGAGGGCCAGAGACTCGGAGTATATTAGTAACCATAAATAGCTTAGTGCTGTGAACAGCAGTCTACCTTAGTTGAATATTCCATTACATTTAATCATAGGCTACTGCAATTTAATACTATTGTTAGCTGTGTTTATATTGCAATCATGCCATATCAGTGCAAAATGTAGATCAAATGAAATAATGCTAATAAAAAAAATAGAATTCCCAAAAGTATTATACTAACACTTAATACAATATATAAAAATATACTAAAATACAAATTACAAAATTACACTTAATCTAAATCAATTCCATAGCAGGGAGTCCCAAAAGTATATTTTATTCAAAATGTGTGAACTCTGTGTCTTTGCATACACAGCTCAAGTTGTGAACAAGCAATATCCTACAAATATTTTGAAGTTCTCAAACTATGAGAGTTTTATGAAGTGCTGACAAAAACATCTGAAAAGACCACTTTCACTCACCTGATGAGAACTTTGTGAATTTGTATGAACATTTGAACGAGTGAATAAAAAATAGAAATAATCCCAGAAAGTCCCAGAAATATGACTTGAATAGAAGTTAGTTAGTTATTAAAACAATGAATTGATACACTTTTAGAATACTTTGAGCACTGATGCAGTCAGCATAGGCCTTTTACATTATTTGCAGGTAGGCCTACATTTCTTTCCGTTTTTGATGGCAAACGCAAAATAGCGCCAAAACAACCACCAGTGGACAAAAAGAGAATTACATGTGTACTGTTAAGACTCGCCATAGAGAATGAATGGGGGAAATTACGGAGGTTATAGTTTCACGATGTCGTACTCCCATGCGGGCCAGATGCTATATACCACGGACATGTTTTGGGGGCCACCCAAAATGAGTTGGCGGGCCGTAGTTTGGGGACCACTGTCCTAATAGAAAGCTGTTAGCTTCCCTAAGCTACAGGCTTATAAGGTAGGCCTATTTACAACATAAATTGTCAATAGGCTATGCTGGCGACACAAATAAAATCTCCTTTGGAAACCAATGGCTTACGCCTTACAGTATCAAGCGGACTTAAACTGCCATACCGTGGCGAAAAGTTGTAATAAAATTCACGCAGCTCCATGAGTCAAGGAAAGCGCGAATGAAGTAGCCACTTCTAGTGGGACCCACTACACAGTAGCTTAAGGTGTGTTGCTAAAGCAGCCATAATGAAATGAAGGTGTCATTGGATACTTCACACACACGTGCTTTTTAATTTCACAGACTACAACTACCAAGCTGGAATCAAAGCACATCGATTCCCCTCTCACACCCTGCACGCACTTAAAACAAAATAAACAGGCCTCTCAGTCTCACGCATGTATACACCAATCCGCCGCGAACTTTATTGGCGCTGCCATCTTGCCTGCCGCCATTACTGCGTGCCTGCGGAGTGTGACGGTGTGACACTCGCCAGTACCTTCTAATGGCTTTTCAATGAAAGCATCCTGTCAGAGAATATCAAATAGGAGATCCTGCTCATGAAAAAATGTCAGGTGAAAGGGAACATTGGGTAGATGTCAGGCAGTGGCCAAAACTTACCAATGAAGGTAATTTATTGACAACATAATGTATTAAGACGTGTATTAATTAATGACCACAATAAGCCGAATGCTATCATTAGTAGCTGTGTTGCTAATATCACAAGCTTCAGAAGTTGCAAATAACTATTAGCCACGACCACTTGTAGCAGTTAAATACATGTTCTTACAGGTATTCAGGATTATTTTATTAATCGTATGTATTTCATCCACTTTTAACGCACATCTTGGTCCTCCACTCGACAAGGAACTCTGTGTAATCCGTAAGCCTGTAAACATGGGCACTCAATGTGCAACAAAGGATTGTGAATTTCCCAAACGGTTTAATTCTAGGTCTATATATTCTTACTGTTGTTAAAACAGCCGACCACACAACACGCTTTTCCTGGCATCACTGGACAGCATACGTACTAAATAAAAATTAAGAAAAAGAAGAAGATTTCGCATCTACAGCTAACGTCTGCTACAGCCGCCTATAGAACCAACATGTTACTTCGCTACTTCCTTAGCAGCAAGGCAACGCAGTAATGGCGGCGCTGCTTTACTTCCGTGTTTCGCCGGATTTGTGTATAGGCAAAACTGTATCAGACCGGTGTAACGTTGGTAAATCTTCCATTGCACAGAATGATTTTTGTAGCACGTGCAACAAATGACAGTCGAAAGATACAATTACAGTGCTGCAATCAATTTGCTTGGTATAACCGCATTTATAGTTTTCTACAAATGCAATCAATCAAATTGGCCTCCATCACTCAACCAACGCTAACGGTAACATTACCTAGGTCCTTATTGATATTATAAGATTAACGTACCTTCAGTAAAAACCAAGCATGTCCGATAAACATCCTCAGATTTATTTCGGCTTCAAGAAGAAATGGAAATTACATTTCATGTGAACATCATCCTATCCTTATTAGACGTTCTCTGCGGTAAATTACACTCCTTGTATGAAGCGTCCATTGTTTTTCCAACCCACTTTTAACTTCCAACAAAATTACGTCTCACTGCAACGACGCGCCATCTAGTGGACAAACGACTACTTATCGCCAATACTGGAAATGCAGCCATGATGATGATGATGATGATGATGATGAATATTTATTTTGGCTTTCTTTTAATCCTACTGAATTTGTAATTATGTATTGGCCGTTCTAATACCGATAGTATGTGGGTGCCTGTGTGTGTGTGTGTGTGTGCATGTGTATATGTGTGCACCGCCATCTACAGGCCAATGAGTGTACAGTCACAGAGGGGCCGTTTATACAAGAACGACATATCATAAGTGCCTTTTGTTTACAGGGCGACCCCGCCATCGGGGCTTGAAGACGCAAAAATCTGAAGACTCCTTCCAGAGTGTAGAGTTTTGAAGACGACCCGGGTTGCGTCTCCGTCTAAACGGCTAAACCAAAGATCCTTGATTACCTCTCTGGCTAAACTGTCAAATTAGAATGTCTGCGCGTGACGTACCGGGGTTCTATCACACCACCACCCAGCGGTCTGGAATGCATATCCAATCGAATATCACATACTCTTGCGTCTTCATATAAACAAAGATTTCCCCCTGAGAATGCTCGTCTAAACGCAAATAAAAAAATGCCACTTCTGCGTCTTCTCTTTTCATCGTCACCATATAAACGTAGCCTAAATGTACACATAACCTAATTTTTTTTAACTTGGCATACCCCCAGAGAATGCCAGGTCAATCATACACAAACAATTTGGTGCAGTTCTGAACATCTTAACTGAAGATAGGGGCGATTAAAGCAGAATAATATTGCATTTTTATTTTTTACCGGGGGGGTGCAAATCACAAATGAGTGATTATGGGTCAGATTGATGTGGGCCCTTGAGACCAACATACCTTAAAAGATTCTTCATCCTCAGTGCCACGGTTCAGGTAGTTATTTAGGAAAAACTGCTTTTTTTGCAGTTCGGGGGGCCCAGCACGGGGGGGGGAGTGGCCCCCGGGGACAAAATGAAATTTTTCCGTAAAAGTCTAGTGGGGCTACATACCCACCAAATTTCATGTGCCCCGTTGGTTCGGTGTCCCGGGTATCGTTGACCAAAAATTCAGGAAGTAGATGACGGGGGGGGACTTTGACAATCCCTATATGACCGCTTCGCTAGCGGCGGTCATAATAAGTCAAATACTCATATTCAGTTGTTGTGGTTAACAAAACAGACAGAGCTTCTTATACTCACTCTTACAACATGTTTATAAATAAGCTAATACCAGGACAAATCCTTGAAGTGAAGTCACGATGAAAAGTTATAATCCTTTACTATTACATACTTGATTGAGAATGCTAATTTAGAGTTGATGCTGAGATTTTGTTGTTTTACTTTCTTCACAACTCCTATGCAAAAATCAGTTAATCTTGGCCACTTATGTAAATGTTTTTGAATGGCCCCATAATTGACTGCAGTTAGCGGCTTGGCATAATTATTTAATCACGCATTGAAAAAGTGCATAGGGGATGATTTAGTACTATGTGCACTCAGTCTGACTTTGTGAGGGTTGTGATTTTCTCATAGCCTTTTTCCTTCCATTAACTCCCTTGTCCTTCAGTTTATTCACAACAAAGTGCATCAGGGGTGATCACAATTTTGTGTAGACACTTGAAATCGAACAATTCTCAAAGTCACATCCTGTGTTGCCTCTCTGAACAGAGTGGGCCACAATGAAGTGATTGGCGTGTGCCGAACGGGGCCTGACGCAGAGGGTCTGGGCCGTGACCACTGGAATGAGATGCTCGCTTACCCACGCAAGCCCATCACACACTGGCATGCCCTGGGAGAGGTACCGGAGAGTTCCTTTTTCCTGAAAGTAAGGGGAGGTATATACCCAAATCGCAGAGGTCTTCCAGGGCTCTCACGATGCTTTGCTGCAAATACACATTGATTGGTGACACCTGCTACTCCACCTGCCAGCACTTTCACAGCTGCCTGAAGGCAATCAACAGGAAATCCTGTTAAAGCCATTGAACAAATAGCCTGACTGCGAGGTTGTATTTTTGTGAATATGAAACGGCGAACAGGAAATAAGGGAAGAATAACTGGAAAAATTAAGACAACAAGTGTTCTGTGAGCAGCTGATTATCATTTGAGGGTTTAGGGATAAGAAAGGTTTAGTTTAGTGAGAATTTAGTAATTTTATGCCAGTTTCACCAATATCAGTGGCATGTTGTAATTACTGAAAATGCCTTTGCATACATAAAAAATACATGTATACGTAAGTATATGTTTCACACAAGACAGAAAGATCATAGTAATGATGCCATCACAAGCAAGCACTGAAATACAAAGCAGGACTGAAAAGGAAAGCGTTTTGCAGCCAAACAGAGAGAACTGGAAAATCCCCTGATGATTTGAATGACAAAGTGGTGCTGCATGATCACATGCAGGGATTTTGTTGGTGCCAAACAAACCAGCCACTGAGAAATTGTGAGTATGAGATCACATAAGACCCTTCTTTGGGTTGTATTCTGTATTTTAACAGAAAGAGGAACAGTTTTCCCAAAAGATTCTGTCATTTCTAAATCAAATTCCAATTTCCAATTGGTATGAATACAAAAGATGAGATGCATCCCTCAAAGATGTGCACCACAATATCACTGTGCCTTGCATGCAAAATACGGCCAGAGTTTTAGCAAGGGACTCTGCTGCCAGCATTCCATGCATCACATGGAATTGCACTACAGTAATGCCTGATCAAATCAATATACTGATAGATAATCAATATACATATACCGTACATGAATATAGATTGTTGAACTGTCTGTGGCTATGCTCTATTTTAACATAATTAGACATCTGGGATGGGAAGAGAGAAGATAGCCTTGCAAACTGTCTTTCTAAATGAGCATGGTTTTAACTATGTTTTGTTTTGGTCTTTTTGGTCTTCCAGTGGCCAGGAAGAGCGACGAGCTTTGAAAGTCAGGGCTCCTGTCCTTCTCCCAAGCCTCCTCAAACTCCATAGGCTGTCTGACGTAATCACTGAGATCACCCAACTTGGTAGTTTGTGACTCACCGCTTGGCTCTGAGTCCACCCGGCTATGATGAAGGAGCCGCTCGCTTTCTCACCTTTCTCAGAAATCACGCTTTCATTTGTCCAGATGAGTCATGACATGTAAGGCTTTATCCACCTTATTCAGTCCTACCAATTCTCAGAGGTTCACCGTTGTTTTTGTCTTCTGACTTCCCGTTGACGCAATCACTTACACTGCATGAGTCAGTGGTGGGCCATGAGTCGGCTGGGTGACCAGCTCATAAAAAGCAAAGTGCCGTCTCAAGGAAACAGACCCACATTAACTAACGCATACACACGTTATAAGTGAAGCAAAGTCATAAAACCTTGAGGCCCACTGGGAAATTATACTTGGATGTGAATGTGGTTGGAAATACACTTGTCTTCTAGCAAGTTATCAACTAATAAGAAATCAGTGTGTTTATGGAAGAGTTTATGGGAAGATGTGGGTGTCAGACAAAGAGATGTACAAACAGTTCAAACAAACATTGCTAACCGGTTTAGAAACCGACTGTGGGATATATAGGTGATTTATTGAGACACCGTTGTTATCTGTGGCCTGTAAATTGTCTACATTTTGAATTACAAAATATTATGACTGAAACCATAAAAGTGCTTACTTTCCATGCTCATTGTGCTATGAGAGGTTTTACGATGATGGCAATGTTACTGTCACTAGAAAGAAGGTGAAAACAACTGGTCGATTGAGCACTCATAATAACCATATTATAACACTTTTCATATAACACTTTTCACAAATGCAAATAGCAAATTTCAGTAATTGTCATCCTTTTAAAGTAAATATCTCATTCACTCTGTGGGGGCAAATCTGTTTGGCATCACCAGCCAATACATCACTTAAAAGCACATACTTTAACAGTTTGGTGTTTTTTGGCACTTCAGTTTGTACTCATCTGAAGCATTTCTGCACTGAAAGCATTCTACTGACATGAGGCTGAGGGCTTCACATTAATATTACCATGCACTGCTAGAGGAAGCAGGAGGCAACTCGCAGATGGATCCCTGAGATCCAGATTTCTCCCTCCAAAGAGGTCCTGGCAAAGCTTCAAGCTCGGAAGCACACAGCACTTTGTCAATTGCTCTCAGCACACAATATCTCACAGCGACATGACTAATGACTAAGATACATTAATAAGTGCACGAGATGGTCGTAACCTTTTCGATAGAAAATGCTCAGGCTAGTGACTACATAGACAGACCGAGGAACATATGTCTGCATGTAGTAGCTTGCAATCAGTCAGCACAGAGTCAGACAAATAAGGTCTTTGGAAACCCAATCATGCCCAAATATATTCATCTGTTGTCGGATAAGCAAAACCAACCTGAAAAACATTGATACTATTACAATATCGATATGTGTGATGTGCTTCCTGTCTGGTTCTTGTGCAGTTTTGTTGGTTGATGGTGTAGCTTATATGAGCATCCCTGAGAGATAATGTATTGATGGATATGGTGACCCAGTATCACAAGTATTTAATCAGCAGTAAAGTTCTCTATTTTGACTTGACCTGTTCAAAGCAAGTAAGATAGATCTAACACTATACGTTTCATCAAATTTCCAGTGTTGCATGCAGAGTAGTTTAATATAGACATTTTTGAAAATAGACAAATGTAATTCTTCTAGAGACAATGGGTTGTGATTAAGGTTAGAAACAATTGAAGCATTACTGTGTATGACCATTACTGCATATTGTAATATGCATCATCACAAATAAAGCAGAATTTAAAATATTATTAATTGCCATAGATTGGCATTGTGACAGTATTAAAGTATTTCAGGATGGTGTTTGAACTTATGACAACTTTTATAAGTTTCCTCAGAAATGTTTCACTGGATGAATACTCAGGGTATGTGTGCTGCCCCTGTAGCAATTGGAGAGGACTCTCCTGGTAAGTGCAGAATAAATTACAACATGTTAGTGCCATTATTTGAGATGAAATACTACAATTTCATTTTCAAAACATTGTCTAGGCCCGTAATGGAGTTCACACAGAGTGGTTACAAGGAGAGATGTAGCCAGAAAATGTAGCAAGACATTTTTATTCCCATAACAGCCAAACCATCTCTATCACCCCAACAGCATATTGCAGGCATACGGCATGTGAAAGGGTTACATAATGCTCTCTGGAAGTGTGAATATGCACTGGGGCGCGTGCTGTGTTATGATGCAGCTTTATGTACACCATTCAGTTTTAGTCAATCATTAGTCCAACTTTTTAATGTGGATTTAGACCAATCAAATAAGAAATCCTGATCCTAACACTTGAAATGAGCATGAAGTCAAATAAGAAACCAATTCGCCGCTGGAGTAGAATGTGACTAACGTTGATGGAAATGAGTTTACCTGCATAACATTTGTTGAGATTTTATTTCTCGTTTCGGTTACCCTGACAACCTCAAATTTTAAAAACCCACAGCTGTTCACAACTCCGCCCTTGATCAGGAGGGTGTCCATTTTCCATTCAAATAAATGACTCCCATTTATTTTAGTGGGATTTTCATAAATATCCTTAAAATATGGCAAATGAGTTGGCTGGAAACCTAACCAGCGATAAAGTTACATTTTCTGTAATAACAATAAGGAATGAGCAAACAACAGAGCCTCCCGTTCTCATCCAAACATAGGCTAATTCTTTTGAGGGAGGCTGCAGAATCTTGCAGTCTTTTAATCAATACCTAAATCAAATGGCTATGTTACCACATAACTTATACATTTCATCACATTATTTATTGTAATTCAGCCATGATGACTGCATTTCTCCACACGATTGATATATATATTGACAGCACACACACACACACAATCTCGCAAGTCTCCAGGAACCAATAGAGCATTAAATAAATAAATAAATAAAACATTTCCAAGGTTGCAATATTGAAAAATACAACAATATTTTTAGATATTGAAATAGCGCCTGGGTTGGGAAACTGTTTACATTTTGTTTACAATAATATATAAGAGGACTATGTATCAAAATATGTGCCAATCTCACCAAGCTGATTTAATATTCGCTTTATCAGAACCATCTCCTTTTCATTTGTGAAGCCATATGGTCCACTACGACGAGTTAACAGAATCATTTTCACTTTTAAATGAGTGTGAGTAATAAGGACAACTCAAACTGTGGCAATTACTCAAAGGCTGTGAACTGTTACCTTTTATTTGCACATTTAAAAAAATGCTTCGATTCTCGTTCTGAACCCTTATTAGAGCAAAATTGACTATTTATTCTTGTAGCATGCACATTGTAGAATAGGTCAATATTCCAAAACTGAAAAAAGACCAGTGTCCTAAATTACATGCTATTTTGTATGGTGAACCATTGTGTTTGTATTGTATATAATATACTCTATTTATGCCAACGTGTGTAAATATTTGAAAATGAACCATCTGATATGGATGTACAAGTTTATGTATTTTTATGAATCATGTGGTGGACGTGTGACTTGTGATCTTTGGGTAAATTGATATGCAATTTGCATTTATGGTGAAACATCTGTTGTCAGACTGTAAGTGTATAAGCAGTATTATCACTCTTAGAAGCAGCTAGGGCTCTAAATTTGTTCTAGTAATTTAAATTTTCAGATTTATCGCTCAACTATATCATTCATCATGCTATTAAGTTTACATGGAAATTAAAAAGAAACTAGGTTAAATCATTTCTATTTTCTAATAGTTTTTTTTTCCCAGAAAGTGATTAAATATTGATTAGCCACTATACAATACAGCTTATCTAATTTTACATTTCAGCCACTGTATATGCTTAGTTGTACCACTGGTTCAAATTCAAAGCCCCCTGTGTTGATGCTTGAACATGCTTTTAAGTGACATAGTAGTGTGCAAACTTGCTGCATATTGGGGAACAAGAGCAATCGCAAATATTTGTCATGAAGTGTACAGTTTGTGATAATTTTTGTAACAATTTGCAGTAAAAAAAGAGAAATGGATAATTTTATGGTCGTGTTTCCTATGTATTTTAATTAAATAAACTTGTCTTACTGAATTTCAAAATGTCTTGTAATTCACTTGAGTAGTTTGAACTTTCTCTACTGTCCTAAACTGATGGTCAGTTGCACGGTAACAATATCAACCAAGCTTAGTGCACCATGAGAGACCCCAGCAGTTGTCATGGCGATGAAGGGAGGTAAGTACTACAACAAGTTAGTGAATTCTGTGAACAGGTCATGCTGGTAGTGATGCTAATGTCAAGGGTGGAGTTAGTTCACTTGGTCCAAAGCCTAGGAAGCAAAAGTGCTAAAACCAGAACATGTTTTTTAGATAGAGATAGATAGATAGATAGATAGATAGATAGATAGATAGATAGATAGATAGATAGATAGATAGATAGATTATTGATCCCCAAGGGGAAATTCATGTGAACAATTTACTGAACAAGGTATAGTCAGAGCATGTGGGGAAAACGTGGAAACTGAGTGGGATACAGCTTAATATGCCTGCAATCTTCACCACCTTTGCCTTTCACTTCATGGAAATCCACTTTTGAAGCTCTTTGACCACTGCGCTATTAAAGCAGGTGATCATATAGGTGATTATAAGATTATACTCCAGTTTGTTTTCCATAAGCGACGGCAAATATGTTCAAATGCTCCCACCTCTGGATTGCTGGATCCTACAGGGAACAGTGAAATAGAAATGAGCTCTTTTTTCTCTCTCTTTCCTCAGGTGAACCAGAGAGGCATTTTATGCTTCAGGGCCATTAGCTAATGGGCTTCTCATTGCTCCTGCATATAATTTAGCTCTTGTGAATGTCTGCAAATTAATTGAAAGGAGTGGTAGCCATGGTGCAGGAACACAAATGAGAACATGGAGAAGGGACCTCAGCCAGTGGTACATTGCCCTTCATAGCTATATGGAGATACTAGATATTGTTATATTTTATATTTTATTCATTTCATACATGTACTCCAGTATTTTATATTGCAAATGCAGTTAGGTTTCTATCTTTCTCTCACATTCCTTCCTTCATGACAAAATGAGACAGTTGAGTAAAATCAAGCTGGGTGCACCCCACACTAAAATAGCTCCCAGCCAGCAGTGCTGTCTTTGGCTCATGCAGGATTGAGATGTAAACGAGACTAAACAGTTCCGTTCAAAGGTAAATGAAGCACGAAATCTCTTTACTGAGCCTCCACACCTCTCCTCTTCTGAAACTCTCGCAAAAAAAAGAAAAAACAACCTCTTATCAAAGTGCAACAGCAATTGGTGTGCAGGTAACCTTTGATGTTAGGCATGGATGGGCAGTCAGAGCCTTCATCTTTTTTTTTTGTTCTCACTATCAAACAGCTGTATGAAGCTGGAGAATGACTGTCTAAACAACAAGAAAATTGTGACCAACTGAAAGTGGCTGTAAACATCAGCAGCAGTTATTTAAGCATCAGGATGGACTGTCCATATCAGGTTTGAACCACAGCAACGTTTGAGGACCACTTTCAGGCCTGCACACATACTGTACTTCTGCATCACTCACTTCACTAATGTGCATGAAGAGGCTGCTTGGTACACCTTCAAGAATAACACTTCTATGTGACCAAAAGGCTTACAGAAAAGGCTTATTAAGTGTTGTTTAGTCTCTATTTCATGGCGATATATATTTCTGATGTCATCACATACTGTAGATGATAATGGATGATCTCTTTTTCTCATCACATCCAGCTAATACCGCCATTAGAGGAAAGCTTTTACCATATCATTGCATGATCTTATGCAGCATAAAAACAACAGCAAAATGCATTCAGCGCTTTATCAAAGGAAGGAGGATCCTCACTAACAATGTGGTAGCACCAATCTGCGTGATACCCGGCAGCATAGACTAACTCCAGAAAATCAAAATTCTTAAAAATTCCTGTGTTGAATTTCTGTGTACTGAAATGTGTTTTGCGTGCTGAAAAATTCAGTACATATCTTCATGCTTTTCCTCCTGTCTTAGTGTCTCTCGCCATGTTCAGATAAGTCCATTTATCATTCGTTCCAGTGCCTGTTGTTTGAAGTCACTGTGTGAGATAATCCCTATTGCGCTGTAAACTGTTGCCCTGTCTGACAGATTGGAATGGCTGAGCAGAAAGAAAGCTGTGCAGAAATCAAACTGACGTGTGTGTGTGTGTGTGTGTGTGTGTGTGTGTGTGTGTGTGTGTGAGAGAGAGAGAGGCGTGGGTGGGTGGGTGTATTTGTGTGTGTGTGTGTGTGTGTGTAAATGTCTTCCTCTCCACTTGAAGGCATTGCCATGGTTGGTTCAGCAGACATTAATTTGCAGGGGTTTTTTTTTCAAATGCATAAGATAATAGGAAATATTGAACCAGTGCACATTTTCCATAAGCACTCTATTTTGATATCGTCATTCAAAATGTTCATATAATTACTGTTTTGCTCAATGATTTTCTTGCATGGTATCTAATTATCACAGCACAGCGACTTCAGTCAGGACAGAAATGGAAGTTGTTTCTGATGCTGAAAGCTAAAATAACTTCAGAACTAATTATAGTTGTTCTTCCTCATCAAAACAGACTTGAATGAAGTCCAAATATTCAAGAATCATTATGCATGGTTCAGCCAGTCAAGTCTCTGCTGGATGGAATCTATTTACTATAACAATGTTCTCGTTCTGCTTTGCAGTAAATTAAAGTTTCTGAGCGCAGCTTGTCTGTTTACAATTTTGTTATCGGTGGCACCTCGAATCAGACCTTTTCCACACAGTTACCTGAGCATAAAAAGTTTTCATACTGATCATATGTGAGAACACCTCCACAATGATGCAATGCAAATGGTAAACAGTGTCACTCACCTCTATCATCATTTTATTAAAAGTGAACTTCACAAGTAGACTCTCTGTCTATCCACTGTCTTCTTATGCTTTAACTGAGAGGCCATGAAAAAGTATTTCCTGTCACTATCAACACTGTGTTATGTAGACAATCTGCATTCGAATTCATGTTCTCTTCTATGTTTAAATCTGGACGGCATTTACTTTGAGTTACTTTTGCAGACCACTTTCGTCTGTGCATCTCAACGAAGGACAGCATCAGCATGGTAAGTATTGCCTGTCCCCTTTTTTAGTTTACCTTGGGCATCCAACCCCTTATTACTGCCTGTGTGAAAACTTCAAGACTTTTTTTTTTAATCTGGCGAGTCTCTCCAAAGTCAGTCATCCGTGCAATTAAAGCCCACCCAGACACCTCGGGTCGTGATGTCCGATTTCCCTGGAAGGCCCCTATGGAGAAAATGGCGAATGTTGAGTATGTCCACCTTGTCACTTTAATTGTAGCACTGTCATTCATGACTCGGGTGCCACATCGCCATTTACACTCCCTCCACTGTGTGCCTCTCCTAATGTTTGGCCCGCTCCATCACCGTCACCCACCCCGCCCCCCCTCGCCATCATCCGCAACCACCCACTGGCCATCTCAGGCCCTCGCCATCATCCGCAACCACCCACTGGCCATCTCAGGCCACACTAACGAAAGTTAGCAGAGTGAGAGGACGATAATAAATGACTCACACTCGTTCTCTCAGATTGTTAAAAGCAGAACAGAGTACAAGAACAGAGCAAACAGCTTTTTTTTCACAGACAACATGGGCTTTCTGGTGGTAAGAAAGATATTATCAAAGTAAGTAAGTAAAATGTATCTATAAGGCACATTTAAAATACAGTATACACTGACCAAAGTTTTGTACAAATGCAATTAAAAGACAGTAGTACATAACACATACACACATAACACATAACACATAAACACATAACTCATACACACATAACACAAACAAGTACATAAATGCAGATATCAATAACAGTCATAAAGGGCAGGAAACGCCATGGAAAAGAGGTCTGTTTTAAGTCAAGATTTTGGCCTTCACTTAGGCCTACCATGTTGGATAGATATCTTTATATGTGAGGACTCATTGCAAGTTTACGTCTAATCTCGTTCACATGAGACATTGTCTCCCTCTGTAAGGAATTTCTTACATTTGTTAGTTCTTCTTGTTGACTGTTTAGCACTATTTAGCACTCTTTTATCCAAAGCGAAATTTAATGTAGATTGTATTCAGACCTTGATTACTTAATGGGCCTATGAATTGGTTTTGTATAAAACTTTCAAAAATAACCGTTCTGACTTAAAGGAGAATTCCGGTGTGATATTGACCTAAAGTGTATTGAAACATGATACCGAGTGTGAACGTATGTCTCATAGCCCATCTCGACTTGTCCCCTGCACTCCAAAATCTGGCGCTAGTTAGCCGATGCTACCAACAACTTTTTCAGTAGTGGTGCTTCGGCATCGGGCTAGCCATGCAAATAAATCACTGTTTTACACCCATTTACGAGGCTCAATGTATCTCCACACTTCATTGGTAGACTTCCTAGGGCCCTGACATTTAAAACGAGACATTGAGAACTTTGAAAAAGCACTGGTAGTTTACTTACAAGACGATTTATACAGACAGTATCTTCACGAAGTTTAACGTTTGCAGCCATCTTGAATTTAGTCACGATAAGTCGAGCAACGAGTAAGAATGAACAGGTATGATAAGGGATCAGATTCCAAAAATAATTCAGTGGAAATGCATGGATTCCAGTTTCTTCCAGTAGCAGCAACTGGAATCCATGCATTTCCACTGAATTATTTTTGGAATCTGATCCCTTATCATAGCTGTTCATTCTTACTCGTTGCTCGACTTATCGTGACTAAATTCAAGATGGCTGCAAACGCTAAACTTCGTGAAGATACTGTCTGTATAAATCGTCTTGTAAGTAAACTACCAGTGCTTTTTCAAAGTTCTCAATGTCTCGTTTTAAATGTCAGGGCCCTAGGAAGTCTACCAATGAAGTGTGGAGATACATTGAGCCTCGTAAATGGGTGTAAAACAGTGATTTATTTGCATGGCTAGCCCGATGCCGAAGCACCACTATTGAAGAAGATGTTGGTAGCATCGGCTAACTAGCGCCAGATTTTGGAGTGCAGGGGACAAGCTGAGATGGGCTATGAGACATACGTTCACACTCGGTATCATGTTTCGATACACTTTAGGTCAATATCACACCGGAATTCTCCTTTAATGTGAAAAATGCCAATACTCTGTGTTGCCTTGACATCTATTCAAGTTAGCATGCAAACCAGCTAACATCGGGCAAGCTCTCTTGTAGTACCACTTTATATCTCAAGCAGAGCTGTATTGAATACAATTTAACTCAATGAAAGAGTGCTGTCATGAATGTAACATTACATTCGAGACAACTCAAATCCTACAGAATTACACAGCCCTTATAAGTGGTATATAGTACCAAAACCACTTCAAGGCCCTGGTGAAATAGCAATCATCAGCTCATGTGCATTTATGAACTAGAATGTTCTACCAGTAGAGAAGGGAGACTATATTAGGTAACACTTTACTTGACAGTATCGATATAAGAGTGACATGGCACTGTCATGAACACATGACACTGTCATGACACATGAACCCGAACCCTAACCTCTAACCCTAATCCTAACCCCTAACCCTAAACCTAACTTGTTATGACAAAACCGAATGTCACTTAATAACAGAAGCATTACAGTATGTCATAAACGTTTATGACACTTTCATGACAGTGTCATGTCACTCTTTTGTCGATACTGTCAAGTAAAGTGAAACCCTATATTACATTCTAGTCGAGGTCTCTTTGTTTACTTGTTGTTGTCTTTCAACAGGCATGACATGTGTCTTGCATCCTCCAGACAAGACAAGACTCTATTTAAACGGCAGTGCTATCTGCATTGTAGACCATTTTCTCAGAAGTATAGTTCAATGCCAATAATCTTTTTGGATATAGAAGAAAAGGATTTCAAGGGCATTGTGCATATCAGATTGCTTGACAAAGCCATCCACTTGCTCTTATAATAATAATAATAATAATAGCTGTTCTTTGTGCATTTAAGGCTATGGCATTCAAAGGAGTTTCAAAGTATATCAGTTATAAATCCATTCCATCTCTTTAGATAAACCTGTCTTCAATCTGAGGCTCTTAAGTGTGTCGATCAGATGAATCCAACCACACACATACCATCTTATTTAACCACAACCAGACATATGGTTGCAAAATGGTTACATCCCTTCTCTCCCTCAAAGGAAGAGGAACAGGTTTGAAAGGTCATGAACCCCAGTTAATAATCCCTCACCCACTTAAATCCTGGAACAACCCAAATACCAAACAATGCTGTCATCCTACTATCAACTTTTAGTGCACACATGAGCTAATAAAGCTGAACAGGTAGCCAAGAGGGGCATATTTTGGCGTCTCTGGTAGACGACACAAACAACAGTAGGAGAGCGCAAGCATCAGCTCTTGAGAATGCACATCAAAAACCCTACAGGGGAAAATTGCTCATGACATTGCAATTAGAGCTCTTGATGAAAATGCGACATTCCATCTGTGCTGTCAGCTGACAACCATTATATCCCTCCTGCAGGAGCAATTCATTTGTTGCCAGTACAGAAGCAGCGATGGGGGGTTTCCGCATGCTTCTGTTTCATAATGTCACAGAACTCAAATGAACTAAAATGAGTTCCCTGCATCTCTTTCTGTATTCATACACTGGCAAATACATATATAATATGTGCTGACTGCAAATTACACTCATGTTTTTTTCTCATGTTTGGTTATTTAAAGCAACACCAAATAACTTTCCTTCTGTCGCACGCACGCTATTTGTTTATCCAGCACAAGCTTTGCAAATAACGATGTCCACAGACAAGGTAGAATATTTTGCATGACTTATAAAAGTATGATGTATTGCAACATCAGATGCAAGTCAAATTTGTAGTTTCTTATGTCTCATTCCATCGAACTACAGATCCGCTACCCGATCTGGCAAACTTACATAGTGCGGTTATAGCCGATAGAGGGCCGCGAAGCGAATGCAGAATTACCGTTCACCCTGTTACGAGTTGATGAACCACTGAAACGATTTTGGAAACATTATTTTAAGGTATAAAAAACTCTTGTTTTGCTTGCTGTTCATTGCCATTTCTTTCACTGCTACTGACCCAGAAAGCCCTTTGAAGTAATTCAAAATTCTATGGATCTGTTTGAAATGGACCATCTTGATGTTACATGTGGTTGCATCATAAGCAGCCTTTTCAGATGGGTTTGGTCTCACCAGCTGGGCATGAAAGAGAGCTGGTGGGAAATTTTAGGCCTGGTGGCCGTACACCAGACTGTGGGCTAAAATAAGCTGTGTTGTTGCTAAGTCCATCATATGGAATGCATGCTCATTAACACGTGGACTCCGCTCAACAACGAGCAGGATGTGACACAAACAAATGCAGTCTCACCCAATTGAATCAGGGACCCCAATGCAAATTCTTGAGGAAAGGTTCCGCAGAAATGTACTGCATATGACGATTTGTTTGTGCATGCCTTCTATATAGGCTGGTTTAGCATTTTAGCATTTTAATTTCTATTTAAATATGATCATTATGTTTTTCATCATTAGTTATTACTGAGCTTGACAGGTATCTCTACACTGTAGTGTTATAGTGTTGTGGTATTGTGACTCTAGCCCTTTTCCAAATGCTTGTGAAGGCAAAAGTTGGCAGCGAACAGATCGGCTTGAGGATGCTCTCTGCTCGGAGAATCCTTTGCTGGATTGCGATGTGCAGGCGGGTCAGGAAGCATGTGTAATATTGATTTCACATTAGTGCTATGCTCATGTCTTTGGGCCCAGGCCTGCTTCCCTGATGAATGAGTGCTGCTGGGAAAAGGGCACTGAGGATTGGACGTCAGGCTCATCCAATAGAAGGTCGCCACTTTTTAGCCTCGAGTGCCTTTATTTACGGACATTCCAGTGTAGAGGTGTGCACTTGATGAGCAATCAAATCATAGTGGAGCAGAGAGATGGAAGTGAAAAGTGCAGAGGAGCAGCTGAGTGAGGAACACAAGCCACTTAATTCAACAGCATTATACTATGAAGGTCTTTATGCGATGATACTGCAGCATTTCTATACCAGCTAGTGGATTAGCTTTAGATAGATAGATAGATAGATACTTTATTGATCCCCAAGGGGAAATTCAAGATAACATATTAACCTTGTCCCCTGATGCTTGTGTAAGCCTTAATCCTGCATGCGTATATGGTTATTTACACATTTTAGATTATATGTATAGTACATGTGATCAAGCAAAGTCACTGCCAAATAGCACAAATGAAAGGTTGCCATGTAGTGGCGGTGCCAAATGTCACACAGAGGTGTTGCTGGTGGAGATGCATTGATAGGAGAGGCCAGAAATAGACATGTGTGCCCTGTGGACAGGACCAGTGAAATCAGCTTTCATTAGATGGCTCTGCACTTATTCACTTTGACAAAATCCACAAGCACACACACTTATGCACACAAAAATGATGCAAACATGCAAATACAAATGAACACACACACACACACACGCACATACACACACACACACAAATCAAACCTTTTTGAGTAATTCAAATCTATGTATTATTGTATAACTATTCATGCATAATTGTTGGTACACCATTGCCGCACAATGACATAGTGTGTTATGAAATTTGGAACAGTCATGTGATTTTTTGTCCATCTTCTGTATCAAAAGAAGGGTTCATTTCATTTCCCTTTTGAAGGACAATTATCAGGATGTAATTTGCAGGCAGCTATTCTGCATGAACAAAATCAACAGTAGCTAGAGAATAAAGAGATGGTGGAAACTGCATTTTGAGTGTGTGTGTGTGTGTGTGTGTGTGTGTGTGTGTGTGTGTGTGTGTGTGTGTGTGTGTGTGTGTGTGTGAGAGAGAGTGAGAGTGTTCGTATGTGTGTGTGTGCGTGAGAGAGAGAGAGAGAGAGAGAGAGAGAGAGAGAGAGAGAGAGAGAGAGAGAGAGTTTTATCTTTGACTTGAGAAGGAGAAAAGCTGGTGTGTCACTGTGAATCACTGTGGAGAGGAAACAGATGTGAGCATGAATTTCAATGCAGGTGTTCATCAGCGCGATCAATGACAAAAGACACACATCAACCTTGACCCTTTAGCCTTTTTATCTATCAGATGTATGCTTTACGCATTTCCAAACCCTGAAACACACAAACACACACACACACACACACACACACACACACACACACACACACACTAATGCATGCAAACACAAACCCAAAATGATACATGAGTTCTGACCCTCGTGCCAGTGGAAATTATATTCTGTTTTGTAGGCCTGTCACTGTCACGCCGAGCATAAAAGTACTGGAACATTCCATGGGGAATTGTGCTTCAGTATGCTTCAAGAGCTTGTTTCTTTGAATGAGATATCAGACTCCCACGCATCCCATGCACTGATTCACTGACCGGATCTTTGTGTCCCTACAGTCTGTGGGCACAGCCACAAGCTCTCTGTTAGATGATGGCAAACGTGTCAATTTAACCCACACTCAAACATACACACACACACATGTATACATACACACTCACTCACACACTCACACACAGACACACCCACTCACACACAGCAACAAAAGAAAAAAAGGACATTGATTCAGACGTGGTTATTTTATGAATAGTCTTATGTGCAGAAGCAGTGTGTTCCTACTATTCAATCAGTATTTTTATCTCCGCATATCAATACAGTAGCCTACACATCACAGAGAGATTTGAAGCTTCATCATCAATAGTGCAGGCTGGGGGACGCTGCTGATGGCTGTTGTTCAAAGCCCTCTTTTCTCCCCAATTCACTGTGATGGTCCTAGTGTGAGTGCCACACTGTCACCTTGTTTAGACGCCTCCTCCACATCCCCATCTGGGTCCGCACACTCAGCTCCATCCCCCCAGTCCAGACTATACTAAACTGTTTTCAAAGGGGATATCTGCTGCAAAGGCTAGGTGTTCCCACACTGCAGGAGTTGAAAGTGCATCATAAGGGTAAGATATGCTCCAACTGGTGGGTGCTATTTTTAGTTTCATTAGGCTCCATTTTTCTTCTGAGTCTCACTCAGGGTAAAGGAGGGCTCACCTTGTGTTACATAGATAGAGTACGGTCTGGAGTTCTTCATTGTGTGTGTGTGTGTGTGTGTGTGTGTGTGTGTGTGTGTGTGTGTGTGTGTGTGTGTGTGTGTGTGTGTGTGTGTGTGTGTGTCTAGAATATAAATATTTGATCTTATGAGCCTTATTCCGTTCTCAGCTCTGTAATAGTTCTTAAGGTATCCAACTAACATAATGGTATTTTAATTCTTAACATTTGAGTAACATTACACCAACATGTACATCACATTTGCCTTTACATTGCTGAGGGATCAGCCAGCTTATGCAGGGGAGTGTGGAGAATAAATGTGAAAAGCAGGCAGTGAAATCACACGTTGATATTTGCAAAAATGGATTTTCCCTGTTTCTAATCAAAAGGAGACTGCCATGTCACCCTAGTCTGACCATGGTCAGGAAGACCTGGCATAGCACCCTGGGCTATAAATACTTAGCAAACAGCATGAGCTGTTAGCAATTCTTTTTCCATTAAACCGTAAAATGAATCAAGTGCATTTATTACATTCAGAAATCTTGGGGGGGGGAGCTATAAAAAAAATGGGTCATTTTGACCTCACTAAAACCACAGGAGTTAAGAGAACTAATGAACGCATGAGGCGTTTGTCTCGATGACTCCGGTATCAGGCCGGTGGGTGCACTCCATTGGCTGAAGGGGATTGTGGGTCCCCAGGTGTCTGGCCGAATGGGCGAGGAGATTGA